>NC_072377.2:27429393-27732424 GCF_028885625.2 Pongo pygmaeus
GTTTTGTTCTTCTTCTACCTGCATGAGTCCCTATTCCCTCCAAAATAACATTGAAATTCAATAGAAATACTTAAATTCTGGCTCCTCAAGCACAAATACAAATTCACATACACACACAAACACACGCGCCACTGACTTGACCATAGTCAACTATACCTTCTTGCTTATCAGGACACTTCTCCTTTCATCCTTTATTTGAACCACAGTGGACTCCCTGCCTATTTCCAAACATGCATATGTTTCTTCTGTCTCTATTTATTTGACATTCTTACCCTCGGTGCCATCTGTATGACTCAAAATCTTATACCTACTTCAGAACAAAGCCTACATGAAACCCTTTCAGAAGCACTTATCTCAATTATTTCTTCCAAAATTATACTCCCATGAGACTTGTTTTTTAATAAACCCTTACAATATCCTCTACTCATTACTTTTGATATTATAGTGATAAATTTGACTGCCTTGCTGATAGATTATAAACATTGCAAAAGCAGAAATTATTCCATTCATTTTCTCTCTTCCACAGTATAATAATAATTTAAATATTTAATGAATGATGAATCCAAATATTATTTATAGAAAACAATTATTATGTAAATTATCTAGAATTTATATAAATTTAATTCACTACATTTCAGATATCTTTTGGAAATAAATCAAATGGAATATAATTATGGAAAGTATATGCATTTCAAAGAAACATCTTATATTTTATCTGAAGATACTGCAATCACTTTGACATGAATAAGAAATTAAATTCACAAGAAGACTAAAGACTATGCCAAAAATCTACATTGGGTCCTCATTATTTTATAGTAAGAAGATCACAACAGGCTTTTGACTGATTTCTCCAGATATGTAGAAACCTATAAGGTAAATCCTTAAGTAACTCACAGCCCAACTAACTGTTGTAACACAATGCTGTGTACCTCCTTCCACCTCCTGAATGAAGTCTCATGACTCTGCTACCTAAATCATACAGCTCCACTGAACTACTGGCTTTCAAACCCCACATAAGCCAGTCTGTATATCTCCAAATTTACCACTCACTACTTCTGTAAGTGAATTCTTTACTTTCAAAAATTGATCTAGTATTTTCCCCATAAAATATGCCACAGATTCCTGGCTCTGCTCCATGACTTACTTCATTCCTACCACCTGGAAAGCCCTTGACTTTTCTCTCCTCTCATTAAAGTTAAACCCACCATGGAAATTTCACTTAAATGGAGTAACTAACCCACACTGATGCTTCTCTGCCCTGAACTCTTATGGAATTTATTATCTGAACTCTTAATTAGTCAAATGCACAATGAGTACTATGTTGCAATTTAATTTTTTCATGGAAATCCCTTTTCTGCTAAAATAAATTTTAAGAATGATTTTTTTAGTTTTTTATCTTCAATATTTTTTAAATGGCTTTAATAGATAGCTTTCTAAAATATGTTTAGAGAAATGTAAGTATATGATTTAAAATATCTGAGAGAATTTTTTTTTAATTGTTTATTATGTGCTATTTTTGGCAGGTAGCTAAAGAAATGATGTGATATGGGCTCATTACTCCAAGAGTTCATTATCTAATAATAAGAAGAAAAAATAAATTGAAATTAAGTAGTGAATATCATAATAAATATGTATACAAGCTGCACCAAAACTAATCTGAATAACTTTTCTTAAGTTTGGGAGGAAGAAAATGTATGCAACATTCCTCAGTGAGTCTTCAAATATAGGCTTTCAGACAGATAACGTGGCAAAAACATTTGAATCAGATGTGTCAAAAGTAGAAAGACAATCAAAGGAAATATAGAAATATGCAGACCTCCCATTTTTAGTGCAGTCTGACACATAGTAGGTACTCAGGAATTCATAATTAAATGAGTAAAAGAGTAGCTGATAAGAGGCCGTTGGAGGGCCCAGATAAAAATCAACTTAATGGCAGCATGATTTACAGTCCTTTGGGTATATACCCAGTAATGGGATGGCTGGGTCAGATGGAATTTCTAGTTCTAGATCCCTGAGGAATCGCCACACTGACTTCCACAAGGGTTGAACTAGTTTACAGTCCCACCAACAGTGTAAAAGTGTTCCCATTTCTCCACATCCTCTCCAGCACCTGTTGTTTCCTGACTTTTGAATGATTGCCATTCTAACTGGTGTGAGATGGTATCTCATTGTGGTTTTGATTTGCATTTCTCTGATGGCCAGTGATGGTGAGCATTTTTTCATGTGTTTTTTGGCTGCATAAATGTCTTCTTTTGAGAAGTGTCTGTTCATGTCCTTCGCCCACTTTTTGATGGGGTTGTTTGTTTTTTTCTTGTAAATTTGTTGGAGTTCATTGTAGATTCTGGATATTAGCCCTTTGTCAGATGAGTAGGTTGTGAAAATTTTCTCCCATTTTTTAGGTTGCCTGTTCACTCTGATGGTAGTTTCCTTTGCTGTGCAGAAGCTCTTTAGTTTAATTGGATCCCATTTGTCAATTTTGGCTTTTGTTGCCATTGCTTTTGGTGTTTTAGACAAGACACATGCACACGTATGTTTATTGCAGCATTATTCACAATAGCAAAGACTTGGAACCAACCCAAATGTCCAACAATGATAGACTGGATTAAGAAAATGTGGCACATATACACCATGGAATACTATGCAGCCATAAAAAATGATGAGTTCATGTCCTTTGTAGGGACATGGATGAAATGGGAAATCATCATTCTCAGTAAACTATCGCAAGAACAAAAAACCAAACACCGCATATTCTCACTCATAGGTGGGAATTGAACAATGAGAACACATGGACACAGGAAGGGGAACATCACACTTCGGGGACTGTTGTGGGGTGGGGGGAGGGGGGAGGGATAGCATTGGGAGATATACCTAATGCTAGATGACGAGTTGGTGGGTGCAGCGCACCAGCATGGCACATGTATACATATGTAACTTACCTGCACGTTGCACACATGTACCATAGAGTCTAAAGTATAATAATAATAATAAAGGAAAAAAAAATCAACTTAATGAACAGTGTGTACCAAACTCTTTGTTTATAACACATCAGAACCTCATTTGATACGTATGCCCATTTTACAAATTAGGAAACTGAAGCACAGAGAAATAACCTTGCCCCGATTAAAGATAACATGGAGAGCCAGGATTCACCCTCGAATTCATCTAACTCCAGTCATGTATCTTTATTATCCATCACCCTACTTCTCGACTTGCAACTGAATTGTAAAAACGATGGCATATGTAGGGAAATACAAACAGCTGAGTCACTGTTTGTGAGGGAAGCGATTGGAGAGAGCAAAAGAGTTAGGAACGTATTAAAATGCAATAGTTTTGGTGAAAAAAATAGGATCTAACTAAAACATTGGGAGTTTTAAAAAAGAGGGTGATGTCATTACTATTTAGCGGGTAGAATGTATAGAACTGGGAGACAGGCTGGCGGAGATGAGCAAATGAAGATGTGAATTTTAGGACAATGCCCAGGTTTTAACCTATCCCTGGGGCTGCAATGTCTTTAATTTAGAAAAGAAGTTTAGGTGGAAAAGCAGATTTAACCTGAAGAATGTGTTAACTAAGGGGGAATAGTGGATAGTAGCGGATACTTCTATATACACTGCCAAAATTTAGGTCTGTACCTCAGCAAGGTGGAATACAGAGAATGAGGAGTATATGACTCGCCTTTGGAGAAATGGGTTTGGATGAGTTCACATAGAGGTGTGGATACAGATTTTAAACAGCTTCATGATCATCTAGAGTTTAGAGGTTCTTAAACAAATTGCTAAGGAACAGTCTAAGTAACTGGTAAAAATAGAGAGATAATGGTTTCATGGAACAAAAGAGGTAGAGAGTTTCAAAGCAGAAATCCTCAACATTGTAAGTTGCTGGGATTCACTCAGGATGTTGGCAGAAATATTAAAGGGAAATATTAAGAAAAGTTATAGGGAATAGTCCCAAACCTTTTTGGAAGGCCGAAAGGTTACATACCTTGTAGTAATTGAACAGGCTGAAGGCAACCGGTTCTTACCTTAGAACATTAGGTCATAGGGTAAATACTAGGGACAATAGAAGCTTCCCCAGTTAAGTCTGTTTTCCCTACCTCCCTTAACTAACCTTTGAGCCAGATGGCCCCCTCAGGGGGAGGTCGACCAGGAAAATTGCCCCCTAATGGTATTTACTTTAGACCTCAGTACCTGAATTTTAATCATTCATAGAACCACTCTCTTAACCCTGTTAATTATCCACAAGTGTGTTTACTCAAAGCTTCTGTTGTTAATTCTATACTAAATAAATGGCTGGCATGTGAGCTGCTCAGGACTGCAGCTGCCATTTTTTACAGGACTCTCCTTGGAGTCTGTGAGTGGCCTCGGACCCTTAGCTGGACTGGCCAAGCAGAATATCTGTGTGTCAGTGTACTTTATTCATCCATCGCCGGGTCAGGGATCTGAAAGGGACAGACTCCCTGCAGCTACTGCCCCCACGAAAGGAGCGCTGCCTCAGTAAGTAGTTGCAGTTTTGTTAGAAGCTGAAATAAAATTTAAGATAGAAAAATTTGGGAGGCTGAGGCGGGCGGATCACGAGGTCAGGAGATCGAGACCATCCCGGCTAACAAGGTGAAATCCTGTCTCTACTAAACCTACAAAAAATTAGCCAGGCGTGGTGGCAGGCGCCTGTAGTCCCAGCTACTTGGGAGGCTGAGGCAGGAGAATGTTATAAACTCTGGAGGCAGAGCTTGCAGTGAGCGGAAATCGCACCACTGCACCCCAGCCTGGGCCACAGAGCTAGACACCATTAAAAAAAAAAAAAAAAAAAAATGGAGAAGGCATTAGTGACATAAGAGCAATTGCGGTAAACCTAAATGCAAGCTGTAGTTGGATGTAGTCTAGCACTGATGGAATATTCTTTGAAGTAGCTTGCTTGTGAAAATAGAGGGTAAAACAGGAAATTGTCCAGATCAGTATTAGTAAAATAGTAATCTCCTAAGCATCAATCAGGCCTTAAGGTGTCATCTAAAAAATAAATTTGTATCAAATCCTGACTTGGATCTGAGTTTTCCAAAGCATGACAATTTTTTGCTTGCTCAACAATTACTATTTTTTACATTGGGTAAAGTGGTTTTTCCAATATCTTAATAATATTATCTCTTCTATTAATACATTATCTTATTGCAATTTTTTTTTGGTTTTTCAGAATCTGAACCCCCTTTTGCATGGACAATTCTTGTCTTAAACATCTTTTGTTGGAGGCAAAGTCTCCTTTAAAGGCAAGGGTACAGGCACCCAACCATGTCACAGTTGATTGTCTTAGCAGGCCATAAACTTTCAGCTGGGATTAGAGGCATGCACCACCCCACCCTGCTAATTTTTTTTAAATTTTTTTAATTTTTTTTTTTATTTTTTAGTAGAGACAGAGTTTTGCCATGCTAGCCAGGCTGGTCTCAAACTCCTGACCTCAGGTGATCCGCCCACCTGAACTTCCCAAAGTGCTGCAATTACAGGTATGAGCCAACGTGCCTGACCCTCTTTTATTTCTTTTTTGAGACAGGGTCTCACTCTGTTGCCCAGGCTCCAGTGCAGTGGTGCGATATCAGCTCACTGCAACCTCCACCTCCCAGGTTCAAGGGATCCTCTCCCCTCAGCCTTCCAAGTGGCTGGAACTACAGGCATGAGCCACCAAACCTGGCCATATCATTTAATTTCCATAGATGATAAAATTATGACTCAACTAACTTCCTAAAAGCTCACACCTATAATCCTAGCACTTTGGAAGGCTGAGCAGGAGGATCACTTGAGGCCAGCAGTTTGAGGTCAGCTTGGGCAACACAGTGAGACCCAATCTCTACAAAAAAAATTAAAAATTAGCCAGATGTAGTGGCCTGTGCCTGTAGGCCTAGCTACTCAGGAGTCTGACGCAGAAGGATGGCTTGAACATGGGAGTTTGAGGCTGCAGTGAGCTATGATACTGTCACCGCACTCCAGCCTTAGCAGCAGAGCACAATCATTTTTCTAAAAAGTAATGAAAATAAAAAAGATCACCTTCCTGAAAGCCACATTGTTGTACTGCATCTCCAGTACAACATAATATTGTTGTATTTGGGATCTTCAGCGTATACCAAGTTGGGATTCTAAGTTGCCCCATCGAGGTTATGGTTGTCAAAGATATTTTTGGTAATCTAGTAGGACATTGAGAGATCAGACCTTCCCAAATAGTTCATTTTTGAGACAAGGACTCAAAAACTGACAATGACTCATCCGGTTTTAAGTATATCTGAATATGCATTCAGAATCTGAACTATGTCTTCTGAATTTCAAAAACTACAGAATCTTAGAATCAACAAAAGAGCATCATAGAGTTAAATAGATGTGGACATCAAAAATTTCTAAGAAATTATACCACACTTGCCATTATTTATTTATACCGTTAAAATATATAAAATTTATAAAATAAGGTTATTTCTAAACAATATAGTCATATTTTAGCCTATTATATTTAAGATATGTAAATGCATTTTAGAAGAATTTGATGGAGGACTAAATTTAAAACTCTCACTTTTTTCATCGTCTAATATTTAAAGATGCTATGATTATTAGAGAAATGACAATCTCTTTCGATGCGTTAGCACTTAAAATATGATTTCTTCTTTCATAGTTTGCTTCAGATCTTGTGCTTCCAGAGAGATTAATCCTAAAAAGGGTAGAGATATTCTAAACTTTTGACAGCACTGCTTAACTTGTTGTTTCTCCCCGTAGAATTTTATAATAATACACTCAATTAGCTTCTTTGTCCCAGATTTCATGGAATAATTGCTAGAATTTTATCTGGTGCTTATAAGTAACAAGTGTTTATTCTTTTAGAGAATGTTTTCTGGATATTTTAATACATTCTATGGAAAGTAAAATATGAAATTTAAATGGGAACACAACCAGTAAAAATTGTAGTTCCGATTTTAGAATTACTTCTTTACATTTAAATTAAGCATATAAAATGCACAAGATTTTCTTATAATGTTCCTTTTCACATCCTCTAGGCACAATTTTACTACCAAGTTTCTCCATTATCTATGACCAACATATGTTACTAATATATTTGTGATTTTTAAGCTGATTTTATTATTTTTGGAGACACAGTTTTATGAATAAATATTTTTCACATTTATTTGCAATGCCGTGTACTTTATGATTTTAATTTCAATGAAAAAGAGGTTTAGATGAAATACCTCAATGGATATATACATGCATTAACATCAAATTGTATTTGCACTCATCATTCTTGGAAAACATCAGCTAGTTGATGTTTAGTAACCCTCTATAAATAAAGATTGGTTTTCAAAGCTTCAATAAACACCCCCCTCTTTTTGTACGCAGGATGCCAATTTTATAAGCCATAAAGTTTAATAGGAGGTATATTTATTAATAACTAAAATGGCTTTAGGGTCCAAAATATGCCTAAATGAGAATGAAAAATATGTCCCTGGATAAAGGACCATTTATTTATCATTTATAAACAGTTATACTGAAACATATTTTTTTTAACTTCAGAGAGCTGGACAAAAGAGCTACAGAAATAGAAAAATGTATCTATTTCTTTGGTAGAAAAGATTACATTAACTTCTAAAGAGAATATTTTAAACTTTTGTAATTAACATCCATTTTTAATTGGTATTATTGTTGCTGTTAGGAGAAATGAAAACCTAGAGAGAGTTCAAAAAGAGATGAACTATCCCAGTGTAATTACCACGACTCCCAGCAGGGGCTTCTCTCCTCTGATTAACACCACAGCGGGGTAGTCGGTCTAGCACACAGCTAACTGCTGTAATCATGAAGAAAATAACTGGGGTGAGAAGACTCAATGAAGAATTTTTCTGACATCTAAAATAAAGAATCTAAACTTCTTTATATATGTTATAAAAAAACTCGTAATTCTGAACATTTCTAGGAAATACAAACTAATGACCTCAAACAACTTTAAATTAAGAGATCTGAAGGTGACTATTTCAATAAAATCAAACAGACGGTGCAACATTTTTTTATTCCTCTCACATTGAGAAAATATTTTGACTACCAGTTGGCTATTCTGTCGTGGTTTACTTGCATTTTTAATCAAGATGTAGCTGGAACTAATTTATTCAGTAATTCATAATTGTGTATGTTACAAACTTCTTTGTAGCAAATTTTAGGGTTTTTTTTTTTTTGCTGATACACATTTATAACATTTCACAGATATTTAAACATATACTAATATAAATACAAGTGACATTTTCAGTATAGCCACATTGCAGTTAAAATCATGATCCAGGTTAGTCTGTTATTACTTGAAACTCCATGCAAGAGGATTGTTTTTCATGTTATTGTTTGGTGTGGGTTTTTGTAAAGTCCACATTTTCTTGAATATTTCATGGTCAATTAACTATCTAACATTGTTCTTTAGTTTTTAACTATGACAGATTTAATGATACTTTCCATGAATGTCGTTCAAAATATGTAATGACAGGTGAAATGAGCATTGGCCAATAGGAAAAAAGGTTCAAGAAAACATAATGGGCATTGCCTCAACAACTACATTGATAACCATTGGCTGAGTTTTCAAAACTGCAGTTTCATTTTTCAATATTGATGGTTATGGAGGTAAAGTCAGGTATTATATATTACCAACAAATTATAATGATATTCCTGAAACAAAAGTAGAAAACAAAATAAGGCAAACTGTAATGTATAGGGGTTTATTGATATTTTAAGGGTCTGCATCCCCATAAACTCCAAGGAAGGTGTGACTCAAAAAAGCTGCAATATTATTGTTGGCTATTGTATTAGTTTCTAGGGCTCCTATAACACACTGTTACACAATGTGTGGCTGAAACAACAGAAATTTATTTTTTCATAGTTCTGAAAGCAAAAGTTCAAAATCAAGGTGTCAGCATGGCAGTGCCCTCTCTGAAGGCTCTTCAGGAGAATGTGTTTCTGATTTCTTCTTACTGTCTGTAGTGAAAACCCTTGGCATTCCTTGGTTTGCAGCGGGATAACTCTAATCTCAGCCTGCGTCATCACATGGTATACTCCCTGTGTCTCACCATCTTGGTATTTCTCCTCCTGTCCTTATAAGGACACCAATCATATCAGATTAAAAGCTCACCCTAATTCAGAATAACTTTATTTTAATCTAACTGATTACATCTACAATGGCTCTAGTTCCAAATTAGATCACATTACGAAGGACTGAGGGTTGAGACTTTATTGTATCATGTGGGGACATAAGTAATCAATAAAATTTTTCGAGGTTTTATTGACCTACCAATAAAACCTTGAAGAATGGCTAGTTTTTAACTGTCACAGGCATCTTCAGAACATTAAAAACTTAACAGGTGAAATTTCTAATTTGATATATTGTTAAGACAATGCATTGAGAAAATTTTAATAATGACCTGGATTTGTATGCTGGATGACATCAGATGTGAATTGCTCTTGGGAATAATTTCTTCTTTACCACACTTAAGTAGTCTGTCCAGGTCGTCAACATTCCCATACCCACTCAGCCATTTATAAATACTCTCTCTATAGAGCAACATAGCTAACTTTTTAAATTACTTGTCAAAATACAAAACCCATTGGAGATAATGCTTTTCTGTTTATAAATGAATTAACAAGAGGTATTTTCTAAAGGAACAACTAGATCTTATGTGGAATGGGATGATGGCTAAAAAATAACATTATTCATAGTATTACACAGGGAAATTATATACAGAAAAGTGATAACATTATCACTCAGATAAATTATATCTGTGTATCTGTACCTATATCTATCTATTATCTATCTATCATATGATGTGAGAGAGAAAGTGTTAAGGAGTGATAAGGGCATATTTCAGATCATAAGCCAAAAATCAAAAGTATTGTTCTGGGGGAAAATGTTAAAAAATAAGTAAGAAAAAATACCAAAGTTATTGAGGGTGCTGAATCAAAATAAATAAAAATGAAAAAACATAGAATAAAGAATCATGATAAGGATAAAAAAAGCTGAAATGTGATACAAAATAAAATTGAGGACAGGTGGAGCAAACTTTTTTATTTTTTTAAGAGAAAGTGATGCTGGTCATAAGATGTTAGATTTTACCTAATTACTTTCTAAGAAAGACTAGATGCCATACTTGTTCCAAGCTATGTGACTAAGCTTTATGATTATACAGTGCACATCAGCTGCAATCAGCCCTCAAAACTTTAATGAGAACTCTAGTTCAGAAAACAAGTAGTTTTTTAGAGGATGATGAAAATTAAAATAGAAGAAGTGCAAACTACACAAAGCAATCATCTTAGAAATGAAGAATTTTGCAAAACATCAACAGGTGCAAATCATGCATGATGATATGGAATCACATTGAAATAATAAATTATCTTCTAGAGAGGAAAAATAATGATTTTTATAATGATAAATTTTCTGCATATTTTGTTTCTGAAACACATTTTCACGGAAACATTTTCATAATTATGTACAGACTCCATTTCAATCAAGTAGAGGTCTTTAGCCATGGCTGTATACTTGGAGAACATTTTATAAATAGCAATTCCTGGGCTTTAGCCAAAGGCATTCTGATATAAAAGAAGAGAGTTAAGCAGTTTTAGAGTTTTATATTATTTTATAATTTATTATTTACATATAATACTGCAAAAATAATATTTTGGTTTCATAATTTTACTGTGAGTAATTGCATCAGGCATAATAGGTTAGTTTGTGCTACCATAACAAGAACCACAAATATTTCAGTGTTATATCAAAATAGGGTTTATTTCTCTCTCTCAAAGTTCAAAGTAAGTCCAAGCAAATCTTCAATTAACTGTCCTCCGTGTAATGATTTGGTATTCCAAACAGCATTGATCTGTCGACGTGTCTATCTATACAGATTTCCAGGCTCATTGGTGAAGAAGTCATGGAAATTTACAAATATTTTAAGTAATTGATTCCCAAATTTTGATAAAGTGTCTCCGTGCACGGTCCATTGGTTAGAAGTAGTATGACTCTACTTAAGTATTAAAGACAGTGTGGACTTATCTGGTCTAATTTTATGTCTGGAAAGTTTTCTAGTGTATAATTTGAAATATTAGTTTCAGTACAATAATTTAATTTTCTTCTTCAGGGAAAATAATAAGGCAAAAGTTCAACCTCATTTGTCTTTCTTCCATTTCGATCACTTTTGTTCTGGTCCTTTATAATATTTTAAACATCTCAGATTTATTCTCTTGATTGTTTTCCTGCCTTGATTCAATAAGCTTTAATAAGGGCTCATTCAAATCTATTATCCCAAGGGCATTTTCTGATGGTATCTTTATATATAATATTGTTTTATCTTTTACATATATTTATTTCATGATTTTAGTGAACTTTTATTTTCTTTAATCATTTTTTATTTCTCTTATATTTTGTATTTTGATTCAAGGTAATATTTCATATTTTTATTTTGTTTTGATGTAAATTTCCGTTTGCAACGTTGATTTTTTTCAGTTGTATAGTTTGTGTATTATTGAAACTTTCTACTAGCAGAAAATTTGTGTTTTGCCATATCTAACTTTATACAGAAATTTTGTGTTGTCTAACCTTTTCTACTCTTTCTTAGCGGCCAGGGCTCCTATTTTGTGAATTCCTTCTTCTGTTATTTCCGCTCTCTTCTGCCTATTTTCTTTCATGGTTGAGAGAAGGAGAAGAGAGAAAATAAGTTGGTGGTGTTATTCTCTTTCATCAACTGTAGGATACTTACTTCAGTAGGATACATACATTTCCCCTCTATTTTCTTTATTTCTTTCATGACATCATCTCCGAAGTATACTGCCTCTTCTGAATCTGGTTCTTTCCAAGAAGGATCACTTTTCCAAACTGCCACTTATAATTCCACACATTTTTAGTCTTTTACTTCATAATGAAGTCTAAGAATTTCTAAGGCCCAACCCATGTTCAATAAGTTTATTCTTATTATTTCACTTTCTCTTTCTGAGGATGATGTAGTGTGCCTCCTCTAAGTCCTCTGCTGCTGGCTGTTCTTGGTCATTGAGTCTCTTCAGGTCTCCCCTTTCAAGCTCTCTGTACCCACAATCTTAGAGCAGACATGAGATTATGGTGGGTCTTCAGTTGATATTGCTTTTCCCATTTCTCTTATTTAAACATTATCTAGAGTTATAGTGGTCTCTATCTCCTAGTGATATTGAAAGTGTGGGCCCTATGGGGTATTATTTGTTGCCATTGATTTTTTTTAATCATTTCAGGAAATAAGGGAAATATTGTCATTGCTATCTAAGCCCAGATGTCTACAAACAGGAAAATATCATTTTAATGGATGATTAAAACTGGAGGAAAATTATAAAATTAATACATAAGCACTAAGGTTCTACATGGTTATTAATGTTTAGTACCAACTTTGGTCTTGAGTTTCTCACAATATAAAATTTAGTCAGTTAAAAGATTTTTACTGTTTGTCAGGAAAAATAGTACATTTTATACCTCAGAAGAGAAAAGCAGCCTTACAGCACCTAAATCTGAAAGAAATGTCTCACATAAATCTTATACAGGTTATATTGAGTAACACAGTTACCATAATCTCTAGAGAAATTCTTTTTAATCATATCATCTATGTCATAGGATTTATTTATAGGATTGAATTGAGGAGATATTTTTAGTGTCCAGCACTAAGCTGATAGTGAAACACTTATAAGGTTTTAGCTACAGTTAATTATTATTAACTTTAAGAGTAATAATAGAAACTTATAGAATTTGGTACTGTACTACTTCCCTGCCTCATGGGCTTGTGATGTGCCATTTTTAGAGCTTTAGCAATGAGTCTGCTTAGGATAGCCAATCAGCATATTCCCAGCTACATCACCCAAAGACAGATTCAATGTGATGTAGGTAAACAAGTCAGCAAGTAATGACCACTAGGTCACCTACTTTCTGATTGGAGCTCATTTTTTCTTCTAAACTTAGATGATTTACCTTATAGCCCTGAACTTGTATATTATTATCTTGCACCCACAAAGATGCAGTTCAAAGCTGAAGACAAAGAAGAAAGATGCAAAGATG
Source organism: Pongo pygmaeus (assembly GCF_028885625.2). Lineage (NCBI taxonomy): Eukaryota > Metazoa > Chordata > Mammalia > Primates > Hominidae > Pongo > Pongo pygmaeus. The sequence continues at coordinate 27,442,444 of NC_072377.2, forward strand.
TCAAGACTTTGACATTAATACCACCTCAAAACAGCTGAGAATTCCATCCCAAAATGCTGACATGAGTCAGTAAATTCCAACACTGATTGAGCCATTTTTAGCTAAGTTTTATGTCCATTTGTACGTAAAATAATCCTAAGTAAAACAATAAGAATGTAATGGTTTTATTCTCAAAATAATTTATGGGCTTAAAACCAAAGCATAGCTCATATAAAATAATTGCTTTAAAGGATGAATCAATAACTTTCAAATATTTGGATTTTTGGTATGACAATCAAAACTCAAAATTATATACCCAAAGATATTAGTGAGAATAATGTTTTTCATAAGTGTTGTCATTTTAAAATGCATGGACACGTGCACACGAATACATATGATTATTAAAATATATAAACGTAACAGAGAAGAAAGTAAATAATTTCTAAAAAATTCACAAACCAGACAAATTTTACAGAATATAATGTGGCACACAAGTTTTAAAGATTTAGTTTATTTTTAAAAAAGTGTATAAGAATAGAGATTTGCATATATAATTTTATTTGTAATGTTATGTCATAAATGAAATTTCAAACAACTTGTTTCCTATCAAATGGATTAGTTTTTATCTATTCAAAATAAGAGTACATCCAGCTGGAATAGGTTAAGAGTCATGGATAAATAGTTGTGTCAAGTGGAGGGCTATTAATTCTGTTACTCATAATACTAAGATTAGATGTGACATCAGCCTGGAACTGAGAACAATAGTTCAACTGCTAAGAAAGCAAGAGCTTCAAGGATAAAATCACTGTGAAAAATAGAAATAGTGACCAAACACTTAAGTAAACTCATGCTAAGAAGACAGAAGAATGAGAATGACACAAAACTATACCCAGCATTAAGCAGCTAGCAAGGGATAAAATGAAGCAAATACAGTTTTCATTCTTTTTATTTTAGAGTAAAATATGACATATATAATACTTGAATACATGTTAAACTCTTAAAAATACATAGATTTACTGTTATATACGAATATTGGAGAAATGATTTCAATCAAAAATGAGTTTCAGAGTAGCTTTTATTTTACATTAATATACTGATGTCTGAGAAATTATAGTGGTTTTAAATTAAGATTTGGTTATTTCATGTCATACTTACTGTATAATTTCAATACATGACTGAAAATACACATTATATGTGTATACTTTTTCTTTTTCTTTTTTTTTTTTTTTTTTTGAGACGGAGTCTCACTCTGTCGCCCAGGCTGAAGTGCAGTGGCGCGATCTCGGCTCACTGCAAGCTCCGCCTTCTGGGTTCACACCATTCTCCTGCCTCAGCCTCCTGAGTAGCTGGGACTACAGGCGCCCGCCACCAGGCCCGGCTAATTTTTTTGTATTTTTAGTAGAGACAGGGTTTCACCATGTTAGCCAGGATGGTCTCGATCTCCTGACCTCGTGATCCGCCTGCCTCAGCCTCCCAAAGTGCTGGGATTACAGGAGTGAGCCACCGTGCCCGGCCTGTATAGACTTTTTCTACACACATTATTTCACTCACTGCAATTTCATTTTAAAAATTAGCCATTGAATAATTTTAGCGGTTTGAATTTTAGAACACTTTTCAATTAAAAATTAATAATCAGAAAATACAGTTGGAGGATGCTAAAAATTCATCACATCATGAGGCATTTACTATGCATGTAAATATCTATGTATTTGTCTAAATCCTTGAAAGTATTTACAGAATACCAAGTTAACTAGATCTTATTCACAAAACACACTTTTGCATTTAAGTCACTATGTTTATATGAACAAAAAAATTGAAAAAAACGTTCTAGTCTGTTCTCTAACAACTATAGAAAAGGACTCAGGGGTACTTGTGCTTTTATTTTAGAGTTTCAATCCCACTGGATTAATGAGAACTATATAGAAACGTTGGGAATTTTTTCTGTGGTTGTTTATATATTTTTTATTTGTTGTCTAAATTTGTTCAAATAGAGACAATGAGAATCAAGTAATTTCACATCCCAAGTATACACAAAGGAGTGTTCAGTGCTCAGAACAATTAATAAGGACTGCTATCTTCCTCTGTACTGCCATTCCACATGTTGACAAGCCTTTGGAATAAAAGAATAAAACTCTTCACATATAATTAGTCAGTACAAATTGATGAAAAAATTAAATAAAATGGGTTCTGCTTAAACACAAGATCATCAATCTATAATTCACTCCCTCATCACTGATTTATAAATGTACTGAATTAATCAAATCAACTCATGCTCCCACGCAACCCTTAAGGGATAAAGGTGGCCTCGAACTTGTATGAACCTTTTTAATGTGGTTGCTTTGTTCAGTCATACTAAAACATGTAGAGAATGAAAGGGTTTTTAAAGCCTCAGTAGAATGGTCCTGAAAATATTGTTGAAACATTTAAACCAAATTTTCTGTGCATTGAATTTGTAGATCAAAGGTTTAATAAATTATTTTTATTAAATTGTTGATGGGGTTGAATATAAAGGAGATACTTTTTGATAATAGAGTTGTTATGACTATGATAAATTGGAGATAATGTCTATCTATCGCAAAGATTTGCAATGCAAACCGGGAAAAAACGTTTAATTAGAAAAGTTTACAAAGAATAGAAAAACAAAAAAGCTCTTTAATAAGAGAGCCCACCAAAGTTGTAAACTGTGGGGTACACTGCTCTTTTGATGTTACTTTACATAGTAGAATAAGAAACTAGTTAGCCATGGTGATATATAATATATATAATGGTGCACATTATATATTATAGTATATTAATATATATTACTATATTATGTAAATATAAAATAATATATGCCATACAAATATTAATATATAGTATTATATAAAATATATTATATATATCAGTATGGCTAGTTTCATCTATTATATGTATATATTATCTCTATTTCTCTTTATATGTAAATATAAACGTCCTTACATTACACATATTACTACATATTTATTTTAGAAATATGTGTGTATTTATTTATTCATACAATAATTATGTGTGTACATATATATATATACACACACATACACATACATACAAATATCTTAAAAAGATAAAGCTTTAGCCCATGCTATTTGTTTTAAAAACTGACTCACAACAAGGCATCTCAAAACTAGTTGCTTGAAGTAAGTATAATCTATTGTCATAGATCTATGGATAGGCTGAATATTAACTACAGTAGATGGATATTAGCTGGAAGGTGTGTTGATGTTAACCATGCTTGTTTACTCTACAGAAATTGGATGTTATTTGTTGAATGTGTTTTTCCTCCCCTTTCTGTGTCACGTGAACTTGATCTGACATGTTTTTCTCAAAGAAGCAGCAGAGGCATAAAAGAGAAAAGGTAAGGTGAAAATTCAGAAATGGCCTGCCATTATTTCCGTCTTATTTTAATGTCCAAGGTAGGTCGTATGGTTGAATCAAAGTCAAATGGAAAGAAAAGCAATTTTATCACTTACTCAAAGGGCATAGGAAACAGATCCAAGTGGGTGAAGAGTTGAGGTATTTAATGCAGTATGACTGACTTGAAATAACTGGTCTCCAATTCTCTGATAAGTAGATATAAAAATTCAAGTGTTTTATTCTTTCAGCTTCCTCAGCTTTCTTACTTTATCAGCCTGTGTTAATTCAGTTGTAATTATCATAAAATTTGCCCATTCCTATAACTGAGATTAAAAATTAATTTTGATTTTTAACAAAAACAGAGTGAAATGTACGTGTTTTGAAGAGACTCTGACATCTTACTGTTCACAATAGTAATAGTTAATAGTGAGCACTATATGTGGCAAGAAAGCCTACAAGTGCATAATTTTATTTAATTCATTCATTGTAGATACTATTATTACTCCAATTCCAATTATTCACTAACCCAATTCTCCTGTTGAAAAATAAGGTACAGAGAACAAGTTTAAAAAGTTGACTAGGTTACCGTGGTTAAGAGCCATCAGACTCCTGTCAAATCCCAGGACTGTTTCACATCAAACTCTATGCTTTAATGATCAGGAAACACCTGCTCCCATGAACAAAGGAACAGGAATCAGCGGATGCACATCTTCAGTGAGGTTTAATGTATAACACATGAGTTTGGAATCGGCCAGTCTACCTTTGAACTCCAGAGGTACCTTTGAAACATTCCTTAAGCTGTCTGGATTTCCTCCATGTGATAATGAGAATAAAAATAGTATCTCTACTTTAGAAATTCTTTAAGATCACATGAGATGCTTGTAAAATATTTAGCAGGGCTTATGACATGGGTAAATTAAGCTATTATTCTCATTATTACTCAGGAGCACATTTGAAATCAATGTAAACAATTTATTGATGAAAAAGATAAAATTTAATATTGTTTACTGTTGTACAACTGTTATTAAACCTTTTCTCGACTGCTTTGTTGTTTCAAACTTTCCAAAAATGAAACCCTGACTTTATGAAACTTTTCTTTACTCTTTTAGTCATGTTTTCCAAGTGACCCATTGTCTGCCAAAGTTCAAGATAAGACTCTCTGAGTCCTTGTAAGACTATCTGAGGCATTTGTACACAGATCTTAGGAGAAGAAATTATGTATATCTTGCACAGAGGTCCAAAACAAAAAGTAATCTTAGAGTTTGGGATAAAATGTAGTGATAGAGTAAGCCAGCCTACAGAGACCAGAGATAGAGAGAGGACAGAAAGAGTGACGGCAACGTTGGATACCATAATCCAGTCCTTCATGAGACCCAGCTGTACCTCTATACTTTCCATGTCTAAAAATATGAAACAATAAATTTCTCTTTGCCAAAGACAGAGTTGTATTTCAATTTTTTGAAGACAAAGAGCTTTAACAGAAACATAGATCATTGCCTGAATCTAGAGTCCTAGGAAATTCATAGATTAAACATGTGGGGAGCAAATGGGAATCCAGGAAAAGAGATGAGTAATATCAGCCAGCGAGTTAGGAGAAAAAGCAAAGAAGTGATGAATCCAAGAAGCCAAAAAAACGAGGAGAAAGTAGTGATAAACCCAAAGACATAAATATATGGGGGCAGGAATCATGAAGTTTCACCTATTTTCTGTCTACAAAAATGAGAGTAGTTTTGGTAGAGCAATAGGTAAAAAGGGCTAATTTGAACAAATTGTAATGAAGTCAGAAAGAAATTAGAAATGATGATAATTATCAATAATTTCAAGGAGTTGTTCTGCAAATATGAGCAAATAAATGGCATTATATTTAAAAAGTAAGCAAAACATAGTTTCTTTATGAGAAACTACGTAGTAATGGAAATATTATAATAGAGAGAGAACATTTGATTACATGGAAGGAAGACAGAAGAATTGCAGAAATGACACCCTTGAATAGATTAGGAGAAGGAAGTGGAGTGACTGATGTTTGATAGAAGCAAATGTATTTCATCTATTGTTTCAGGAATTAATGCAGAAGAATCTTTTCATCTTTGTGTGCTAATAAATCTGAAAGACTTAAAACACTGCAAGCGCATATTAATTACTTGGTGGATATCTCTTTTGTTAATTAATGGCCATGGAATTAAAACTGATGAATGAGAAATATGAGACATCAAGTAGAAGAGGGACAAATAAAAGTTAGTAAGATCAATGAAATGGAAGTTTTAAGAGATTTGAGGTTTTGTTAGGTTTAGGGTGATGAAGTAAATTAGAAGAATTGGTGGTACAGAATTCAAGAAACTGAGTCATGGAGGTGATGTAGTAATTAGTACCAGAAGATCTAGATGATGAAAAAAGCCTAAATAGATTATGGCTGAGATAAAGACCAGAACTTTAGGGAAATGGAATTCAAGGATCTGCAGTGCCAGAAGTTGGAAGGATCCTCTAGGTATTTATTGCAATTACAGAGAACTGAGTTGAGAATACTATGTTCTAAAATCATTGAGCTGTGGAGGAGAATAAATCAGTGGGTTGTGGATGACAGCAACAATGAAGGCTAGTGGGTGAAGAAAAATAATAATACACATGAGATTCAAACTGTATTAGTCCATTTCACACTGCTATAAAGAACTGCCTTAGACTGGGTAATTTATAAACAAAAGAGGTTTAGTTGACTCACAGTTCCACGTCACTGGGGAGGCCTCAGGAAACTTACAGTCATGGCAGAAGGAAAAGCAGGAAAAATTGCCTTCTTCACAAGGCAGCAGGATAGAGAGAGAGAGCAAGCAGGGCAAACTGCCACTTTTAAACCATTGGATCTTGTAAGAACTCCCTCAATATCATGAGAACTGCATGGGGGAAACCACCCCCCATGATCCAATCACCTCCTACCAGGTCCATCCCTCAATAAGTGGGCAATACAATGCAAGATGAGATCTGGGTGGTGTATTAGTCTGTTTTCACACTGCTGATAAAGACATACCTGAGACTGGAAAGAAAAAGAGGCTTAATGGACTTACAATTCCACATGGCTGGGGAGGCCTCACAATCGAGGAAGGCAAGGAGGAGCCAGTCATGTCTTACATGGATAGTATCAGGGAAAGAAAGAGCTTCTGCAGGGAAATTGCCATTTTTAAAAACTTCAGATCTTGTGAGACTTATTCACTATCATAAGAAAAGTGCAGGAAAGACCCTCCCCCATAATTCAATCACCTCCCACTGGGTTCCTCCCACAACACATGGGAATTGCGGGAGTTACAGTTCAAGATGAGATTTGAGTGGGGACAAATCATATCAGGTGGGAACACAGAACCAAACCATATCAAAAACCCAAGGATCTTCAGGAAGAAGAGAGGAGGAATGCCGTGAAATTGGGAATAATATCTAAGAAAAGGCCAGGCACAGTGGCTCACACCTGTAATCCCAGCTCTTTGGGAGGCTGAGGCAAGCAGATCACGAGGTCAGGAGATCAAGAGCATCCTGGCTAACATGGTGAAACCCTGTCTCTACTAAAAAATACAAAAAATTAGATGGACGTGGTGGCACATGCCTATAGTGTCAGCTACTCAGGAGGCTTAGGCAGAAGAATCGCTTGAACCCCGGAGGTAGAGGTTGCAGTGAGCCCAGATCACACCACTGCACTCCAGCCTGGGTGACAGAGCAAGAATCCTAAATAAATAAATAAATAAATAAATAAATAAATAAAACCCAGATTTGTTTTGTGAAGCTGTGAGAACAAAAAACAAATATTACTGACAGGCCAGCAGTGGAAGCCATGTCCTGAGGAGAGATCCATGTTTTCATCAGAAAAATAGTTTGAAAGGAAAGATCAAAGAATTTGATCTCAGTATGTAAAACAATTCCTCTGGAACAGTGTAAGGATGTCAGGAAATAGGATGGTAAGACAAGAGGAAAAATAGGGATTACAGAGCTTTAAAAGAGATTGGATTTTGGACCATGAAGTGTGACTGAGTCTGGGGGGGTTCTTGGGGATACCACAAATAAGGATGAAATATATAATGGGACTAATCCCAGCAAATTTACCACACATTGTGTTGGAGGGAGCCTGGATTTAGGGAGGAATTGTCTGGGTCCTCTCTTAATAACTCACAAAGGTGGGAGTTTTGTAGTACAGTTGACTTGACCTTTATTCCTAGACCCTTCTTTCATGGCAGAACTCTGTTAGTATGGACTCATGTTACACTGAGTCACTCTCCACACTGATGATAAGAGTAGACTGAATTGAAATTGAAGGATGAAGGCTCTCTATTTCCATATACAATACTTTTTTCATGTCTATTTTTTTCCTCTGCCAGAAAAATAAATTTGGTCGAAAACAAGGTTTGGTGTTTTGTTTATTTTTTTATTCATATGTCAAGAAAAGACCTATTCTAAAGCCTGGCTCAGAGGTATGTGTAAGTGTATGAGGCTGGTGGTATATGATGTGTTCCCTCATTACTTGTAACCACAGGGATTAGAAAATCTAGCTGAAAATATTTTATCTCTCTCTTCCATCCATTTGGCTTCACAAGCTGTCATATTGTTTGTGTCTTCACTACCTATAATTAAACACATAGGAGCAATAAAGTGCCTCTATCCCTAAGCAACACAATTGTTCATCCTGTGGGTTAGACTTTTTCTGTGTGTAAGAATGGTAGAGCATGAAAGAAAACTGCTATAAAATAAGGTATTTGACCATTAGATATTGATAAATTGTCACAAAGAAAGTAATATTTCCCTTTTTGTAACAAACTTGTAGGCTAACATAAAAAAGAATTTTTTGAAAAAATATTTGCCAGAGTTCAAATACTGTGTGTATAATGTGTCTGTTTGTGTGTGTGTCTGTGTGTATATTTGTGCTATATCTTGGTTATTGGATCTTAACAGAGGTGAGTTTGTATAAAAGCAGGATACAGAACACACAACAAAAGTCTATTTCTTAAATGCTGTAGGAGCCAGACAAAAAAACCTTAGCTACTTTGTACTATCATTTATACATTAATAATTAAGAATATACTAAATATTGAGTCTGTAATATTCTCAGTTTAATATACATTTAAACCTCTATTGTAATGTACACACAGCGAAGAACACTTATGTGTACACACACACACAGAACATAATTACAGTATTTCCTCATAAATAGCAATGATTTGATCAATCACTAACTGTGCGTACTTATTAATCGGTCAAGCGTTTTCAGTTGCAGTGCACAACAAAAGAAAAAAATAGACATAGACCACTTAAATTCTTGCCTCTGAATTTCTCATCTGTGAATAAATGTTACTTTTCTCAACTTGAATACATATCCCTATTATGTGACCAATTCTCTCCTTAAATAATTTTTAAATTTTTATTTCATTTATTGTTGTTGCTGTTGTTGTAGTTGTTGAGACAGAGTCTAGCGCTGTTACCCAGACTGGAGTGCAGTGGGGTGATCTTGGCTCACTGCAACCTCCCCATCCCAGGTTCAAGTGATTCTCCTGCCTCAACCTCCTGAGTAGCTGGGACTATAGGCACAACCATGCCCAGCTAATTTTTGTATTTTTAGTAGAGACAGGGTTTCACCATATTGACCAGGCTGGCCTCAAACTCCCGACCTCAGGTTACCTGCCCGCCTCAGCCACCCATATTTCGTTTATTTTTAACTAATATACTTTAATTTTTAAGAACAGTTTTAGACTTGCAGAAAATTATTACTAGAGAGTTCCCATACCACCTGTGTCCCAAAAATTTTCCCTACTATTAACATCATTTTAAGTGTGATTGTTACATTATTATTATTAATTAAAGTCCAAAGTTGATAAGCTTTGAACCTCTGTCTCCTCCAAGTCTCATGTTGAAATTTAATTGCCATTGTAAAAGTATCAAGAGGTGGAAGAGTTAAGAGTTATTTAAGCCATGAGGACTAATAAGGGTGGAATTGATGCTCTTATAAAGAAAGGTGAGTTTACTTCCCTCTTGCTCTCTCTTGTCCCCTCATATTCTGCCATGTGATGGCCCAACAACAAGGCCCTCACAGGATTCTGGCATCTTGATATTGTACTTCAATTTTCCAGAAGTGTGAGCCAATAAATTTTGTTTATTGTAAGTTACTAAGTCTGTGGTGTTCTATCATAGCAGCAAAATATTGACTAAGATCATACTTTACAATAAGGCTCACTGTTTATTTTGTATATTTTAATGGATTTTAACAAATGCACAATATCATGGATCCTACAATTAAAATATCATAGAGAATAGTTTCACTGTCCAGTAAACCTATTATGCTCACGCATTTCTCTCTCCTCCTCATCTCAAACCCTTGACAATTGCTGATAATTTTGTAGCCTCTACAGTTTTGCATTTCCAAAATGTCATGTAGTTAAAATTATGTAGTATGTAGCCTTTTCAGACTGGTATATCTCACTTAGCAATATGTACTCAAATTTTTTTAATGTCTTTTTGTAGCTTAATAGTTTAATTTTTTTAATCAGTGAATAATATTCCATTGTATAGATGTAGCAACATTTGTATACCATTGAGCTATCGAACATTTGAGTTATCTCCAGTTTTTGATTATTAAAAACAAAGCTGATATAATTATTCATATGCAGGTTTCTTGTTTTGCTTTAAAGAGAATTTGAGGATTTAAGAACTTTACACTTACTCTAATTTCTCCAGATCTTGCTATCTTGCTTCTATTATCCATAATTTTCTCATAATAATGTCCCCTAACTAAAGAATCCTATATAGACATAAGACTATGTTGTAGGCCCCTCTATTTAAGAAATTATATTTATGATATTGCTAATACATTCACTTGGTTTTCAAAATATTGATTGCTTTCAGAAAGAACATGTTCTGCAAGATTTGTTGAGCTTCCCAAATTGATGACATTTGTTTGATCCCTAAATGTTAGTACTCATTCAATTACAGTAAGGGTAAGTAGTTTGAGTAATTAGTTTTCCTTCATATATACCCTGAAAAGAATAGCTTAACGTAAGTATCAATGTGGGCCAATATGCAGATTCAGTAACCTGTATCATTTTATTTTAGTTAATAATAGAAATAGGCACAATTATTAATATTATGTCCTATATTCGTCCATTCTCACACTGTTACAAAGACATACCTAAGCCTGGGTAAGTTATAAAGAGAAAAGATTTAATTGACTCACAGTTCTGCATGGCCAGGGAGGCCTCAGGAAACTTACAATCATGGCAGAAAGTGAAGAGTAAGCAAGGCACATCTCACATGGTGACAGGAGAGAGAGCAACGGGAAGTGTCATACTTTTAAACCATCAGATCTCATGAGAACTCACTCACTTTCATGAGAACAGCATGGGGAAAACCACCCCCATCATCCAATCACCTCCCACTAGGTCCCTCCCCCAACATATGGGGATTACAACTGGAGATGAGATTTGGGTGGGGACACAGAGCCAAATAATATCAGGTCCTAAGCTATTATCGAAAAAAAAAAAAAAAGAAGAAAAAAAAACTCCTGTAGATTCAATTTTTATCCTCAGTTACTTTTTTTGGCCATGTCCAAAATGTTTTTTTTCTGAATGAATGGTGTTGAAAGAACTGAAAGAATATTGATTAAGGAGTCATGGGCAGAAGTGAATTCGTTTAAAAATAACACAGGAAACTCAACATTCATTCAATACCACATTCCAGAAAGTTTTAATGGAAATACTCAAGTCAGAGAACCCTAGAATAATGGCACTGCACTCAATAAAGAATCTGAAAACAATTTGTTAATTATTCATTTATGGTACCACCATAGCCTACTAATTGGCTTCCCCAACATATGTTCCCCCCTTTTTAACCTATTGTCTTAAGTATAGACAGTGATCTTTACATAAATGTATATTTTATTATGTTAAATTAACTTCCATATGAAACCCAATATTTTTTCCATTACACAAAAAAAACCTACTTAAGATAGCCTATACATTTAAGTATTTGTTTACATCTGGTATTACTCATTTTCCAGAATAAAAATGGCTCTGAGTTAATTCAATAAAAACATTTTAACTAAGTCGTTGAATTTGGTTTTCTTTCAAATTTTTATATCAGGAAAGACCAATTCCTAATTCTCCCTACTCATTTTCTCTTCTTTCTTTTTACGTCTTTGTTTTCTCTACCTTCTTTTTTTTTTTCAAAATTGTTTTGGACATTTGTATGGAATTTTCTTTTTGATTTATAAATTTTCTTGAGATGAATTAATATCTTTAAATGATTGACTGTTTCTATACATATACACATTTTCAGGTTTATTCATTGATATTATGTTCTTACTAAACGTTTAGCACAGAAAAATCTATTAAACAAATACTAATTGTTTACTATGTTTTAAAAGTACTCTAGGTCTTAAGTATTTTCTTTTTAATACTTGAAACAATTCTGCTATATGTGAAATGTAAATATTTAAATTTTTATAGCTAGACAAAATTATGATCCCATTTAAGAAATATTGTTTATATTTTTAAAAATACTTTGTGAATACCAATGATGTTAATTTTCATTTTTACCTTCTAATTGTTAGTATAAAAATGCAACTATGAATTCAAAAAATGCACCTAAAAATTCAGAAGGTTGTTCAAATAGCTCTTCTTTTAATCTAGAATTATTCTACCAACTTAAAAATATTCTTATGAAGACATAGAAAATAATTCATTGGAGTTTTGTTTCCAAAACTTTAAAATGACGTTGGGGAGTCATTGAGTGCAGGAGATGCTACCCCAAAATACGACACCATAGAATTTGAGAAAACAGTAGAATCAGGAAAGCCACTCTCATCTTCTCCCCACCATTCTCCCCTGAAGCAGGCCATACAATTCAGAAAGCACACTCTCTGGCCTTCTCCCTCCCTTAATTTCTAATTAACCTCATCTTACAGGTTTTTTACACCTGTCCAGGTGTCTTCCCCATACCTGGACAGAAAGAATGTCACACAGATGCCAAGAAGTATCTGAACAAACAGACCTCGCTAAGTTCCTCCCACTTTGTTACCATTACATCATACTCTTTTCCCCTCCAATCATGATTCTGCTGATTGCTTACAAAAATACAGATTTTTTCTGGGTCCTAGGGACTTCATTTCCTAATGAAGGATTCTGTGTCACATAAAATTAATTAAATAAATTTGCATGCTTTTCTCTAGTTACTTTTTTTATAGGTATCTCAGACAAGACACCAGCAATGGGTGAGAAAAGGATATATTTTTTTCTATTGTACAGGCGTCTGTTAAAAATAAGATGATTATTTAAGGTAAAATTATAATAAAATGAGAAAAATACAAAATGACCCAAGGGAAGCACATAAAGATAAAGAATAATATATCTATAAAGTAAAATACAGAAAATAGCCAACCAATTTTATTGAAAATTTGCTAGTTGTAATGGTTTTCAGGAGTTCTTATCAACATTTATGACTTCACATGTCTTTAGTTAAAACTCTCGGTGTATTTCTATTTGAAATGCAACGTAAATTTCTTACTCATTTTGCTTATTAAGACATAAATTTAAAAATTCTGTTGTTAAGAAACTTAGTATGGGTCAGAAATAATTCTTTTTTAAAATTTTCCAATAGAATTAATGCTTAAACTTTATTATAATTATTATTAATCTATGATTATAATATGTTCTTTTGCTGATATAAACTTTCTGGAAAATAAATCTGAATTATATTATCTAGTATATAAGTTAAATTACTTATAGAAAACATAAATTTGTTAAGGTAATCATTCTGGTAGTTCTATTTATTAATTAATGAGGTAGTGACATAAGCAATCTCCTACAGATGTGCATGTCCTAATCCCTGGAATCTGTGAGTATGTTACATTACATGGCAAAAAATGGAAAACAAAGACATTGAAGATGGAATTAAGGTTATACATTACAAAGCAGGAAGATTATCCTTGATTATTTGTTGGGTCAATCTAATTACATGTGTCCTAAAAATTGAAAAAAAAAAAGAGAGGAATAGGAGAGTTCAAAATAATAAAAGAGGAATCCAGACATGGGTAAAAGAGGTAATAAGGAGTAATAACAGGTAATAATGACTTGTATCAGTGTTTACAGGTTTGAAGGGCAACAAGGACTTCAGTCCTACAACCAACCACAGCAAGGAAATTCTTCCAACAACCTGAAGAACCAAAGAAACAGTGTATTTCCTGGAGTCTCCATGGAGAAACACAGTTGTGTTGATGCCTTGATTTTAGCCGGTAAGATCCATGTTGGATTTCTGACATGCAGAAGAGTAATATAGTAAATTTGGGTTGTTTGAAGCCATCAATGTTGTGTCAATTTTTACAGTGGCAATAAAGAATATACTGCATTTAACCAACATTAATAAGTTTTGCCTTACAATATTGAAAGAAACAATGTGAAGTGTTTTTCTTATTCTTGCAAAGGAGAAAGTAATGTTTACATCTTTTCTCTTACCTTCACTTTCCATGTCTGCTGCTGTGAATATGAAATACATATGCCTAATGCACCCAGTGAAATAATGGGTCCATGATTGACTTTCATAAAGGATACTTATTGCTAATATTAAATGCTTATTGATAATTTTCCAAATGCCTGACATTACACTAGGTGCTATCAATATAAGGTAAATGCCTCTACTTCAAGAAGCCAGTCAGTTAATACATTTTTAGCAAAGTCTAGAAAAAAATGTTTCAACTAGTAAATACATGAAACAATAAGTAGTAATTGGCATTCATATATCCCAATCCAGCATTTTCTCTGATATGTTGCTAATAAAATCAGAAACTAAGACCATGAGAATTTGCTTTTAGCATTGTTAGAATTTTGGTAAACTGATAGCTGAAAGCACATGTACTATACTGTACTATACTATATTATTATATTCTTATTGTTACCTGATAATTGTATCTTTCTCCGGTGATGTTCACAGATAAGACTGATCTTCAGAATTTATTGTTGTTTATTACTCTGCACACTTTGTTAGTCTAATACAATAAATTGGCATACTTTTCGAAATATCTGACTTTCCTCAGTGGGTAAAATTTGTTTTTAAGGTTTTCAATAATTTGGAAGAACTCTCCAAAATTATTCTGTGTCTGAGATATTTTTCAAAATATTTTTTGGTAATTTATTTTATTTATTTAAAATACTGGTTCTAGAATACTAAACATTTTATTTACCCTCTCAAAAATAAATAAAACACATTACATAATTTTAAGATGACTGATTTTACTTCACTTACGAGTTAATGAGTCAGCCTGTTACAGTTCCATAGATGCTGTCAGAAGACATGAGATTTCTGGGTAAGAGACAAATAACGTAATTAACCACCACACAGCCAATACTAGCAATGTCATCAAACTTGTTCAAGTTTCCTTTGCTCTGAAGTTCTCTAAGGTGACATGGAGGGTCAGTTGAAGCCTGCATAGGCGGTGTGTAATACTGAGCTTAAAAAATCTACTACTCTTTATGGCAAATAAACAACACTGCACTTGTACAGAGAGACATTATCTCATCTCTCAAGATTTCTAACTGTATAAGGATCAACAGGGAGAAACGGTGTGAGTGAAAGAGTAAAACATTCTACCTCCCAACGATAATTATCTCTTAATACAAATATACATATTTTAAAATCTGTTCTTGTGCCCTATTTTATTTTTTGTTTTTCATATTACTGTATCTTATGTATAAATATATTTTACTTCATCCAATTTTCTAAATAGTGTCCTGGTTTGATAATTTTTGTAATAGGATAATTTTGACTTTTGATAATCAAAAATACTATTTTGCTTACTGTGATTATTATATTCCAATTTTTATTTCTTTTTTTATCTTACTACTTCTGCCATTCCCCTGCTTAAAACTCTTCCTATGCCTTTGGTGCAAAGTCGACTTAATTTGTTTAACTTAAATTGCTGCCTCTGAACTGTTCACTTACTAAATTTTATTCCTTCTCATCTCTCTTTCCAACTTCTCTGTAAATTTTAGCAACTCTGAATTAATTTTAGTCTCTGAAAGTGTCATGCTCTCAATTGTTCTTTCCTATCTGCATTCTACTTCTTTAAACTGACTGTCTTGAAATTGCTCTCCCATTTCTTTTAACTTAGTTAAACCTCAGGCTTTCCCTTAGTTCAAGGCTACCTTAAGTCAGCCTCCTGAGGACTCCTGCAGTGCCTGTATGCTGTTACTTTTGTAACTGATGTTGCCTGGCCTGGATTTTATGTTCTATAACAAAGTAACTCAAACCTTTTGACCATCATCCTATCTATGGTACATACCTTGACAGTTGAGAAACAAAGTATCACAAATACTGATCTATAGAATTAAACACAATTACGTTCATTATGAAAATGTTAAAATATACGCAGTTGACCAAAAATAGAGTGCCAGCATGAATTTGAGATAAGTTTAGAGTTCAGGTGTTCTTACCGCTGCTACATTTGCATTTACCTTTCCGACTTTTAACATTTTATACATATTGTTATCACAGACAAATATTGAAATATTTTCTAACTGGCTGAATTCTAAGATATAATTCAGAATGGGAAAAAATAAAAATGAAACTAAAAATAAAATATTTTTATAGAGAGAATATATATATTTTTACTTTGGCTACGGCTCCATCACCTCTGTGGCCTCTAATTTCTGAGTTTTACTTTTATCTTATGTTGACAATTAGGACAGTATTTGTATCTCATAATATGCAGGTTCAATATGTATTTCTATTTTTGTCTGTATCAATTTTTAATTGTATGTATTTTACTGTTTATCAGTAAGAAGAGTAAAACAAAGCCAGGGCAATGCTGCCAAATCTCTATTCAGAGAGATAATTAATATCTTAAACGTATTAATTAGAGAAAGAAATGAAGAAAGAAGAAACAAATATTCCACAAAAGTAAAAACAAACAAAAAAAAAATTAGGATTTTAAAATGGAAGAAAGAAAGCATCATATAATAAAAGTGGATGAAATAAATTTGAACTTAAGCAATAAAAAATCCTCACATCTTTAAAATTAATTAATTTACACAAAAATAAATTCTTACTTGAGTATTCAAATAAAAAGGCCCACAACAGCAAAATCATGGTGATATAAGATGTGAAAGAAATTCTAAAATGCTTTCAGGAATGAAATACTGGCAAAACATTTACACAAAAAAGGAAGTAAACATGTAAACCCAAGAGTTACAGCAGTGGAATGAGAATTACATCAAATTAATCTTCTCAACAGAAACAATTTATGCTGACAGATACAGAAACAATCACCTCAGTAATTTGAAAAAAATATAACAAATAAAAAAACTTATTTTGCATTTTGAAGTTTTTGCCAAGTGTCACTTTATATGACAGTCTAAGATTTTAACATATATAACCATTTACCACAAATTATCTCTAAGTAAATTAAGAGAAATGGTTTAGGCCGTGCGCGGTGGCTCACGCCTGTAATCCCAACACTTTGGGAGGCCGAGACCAGCGGATCGCGAGGTCAGGAGATCAAGACCATCCTGGCTAACACGGTGAAACCCAGTCACTACTGAAAATACAAAAAATTAGCCAGGCGTGGTGGCAGGCGCCTGTAGTCCCAGCTACTGGGGAGACTGAGGCAGGAGAATGGCGTGAACCCGGGAGGTGGAGCTGGCAGTGAGCCAAGATCGCGCCACTGCACTCCTGCCTGGGCGACAGAGAGAGAATCCGTCTCAAAAAAAAAAAGAAAAAAAAAAAGTTTTAAAAAGGAGAGCAATATCAAAGGAAAGATATAGACAGTGATGAACAGAAAAACTGGAAATACTTGCATTTCTGTCTAAATGATTAAAGGCATGTATTCTGAAGCCAGTCAGGTTGTATTTGTGGACTGATTCCACTACCTAATACTAGCTGTTTGATATTAAGTGAATCATGTAAATTCTTTCTGCATAATATTTACTCATTTATACAATGACCATAAAAGTGATCAAATTTGTCTAAAGTTGTTCTTTGGTGTCTGTAGGTGATTGGCTCCAGGACTCCCTATGTATGCCAAAATTTGTGGATGCTAAAATTATTTGTATTAAATACTGTATATTTGCATATAACTGACACACATTCTCCTGTACACTATAAATCATCTCCAGATTGCCTATAACCACAAATACAATGAAGTGCTATGCACATAGTTGTTATACTGCATTGTTTAGAAAATAATGAAAAAAATTGTATATGTTCAGTACACTTTTATTACTTCAAATATTTTTGATCTGTGGTTGGCTGAATCCATGGGTGCTAAACCCACAGATATGTAAGGTCGACTCTAATATCATCTGTATAAAAATAAAATGCATTAATACCAGTAATGTAATTAGAATGATGCTATTAGAATGATATAGGCAGTTTTGTATAAGTGTTTAGATAATAAATAGTCACATTGCCAAATAAATTACATTCCATAATAAATAATTTCCAACAATGGGTACTACAAGTCCCTCTCAAATGGGATTTGAGGAGATGGAGGGAGAAATGGAAGGAAATAAAAACAGGAAACCTTCATATATTTTTGTGAAGTAAAAATAATGTTATAGATTTTTAAAGAAAAGTGTTTTAAAAATTTTTACGTTTAAAGTAAACACTGGAAAAATAGAAATAATATGTTAAGGTTGTTAGTAAATAATGACTGGCAAGGTAACAACAGTATTTATTATTTTAGGCCAGGCGCGGTGGCTTACACCTGTAATCCCAGCACTTTGGGAGGCCGAAGTGGGCAGATCACGAGGTCAGGAGATCAAGACCACCCTGGCTAACACAGTGAAACCCTGTCTCTACTAAAAATACAAAAAATTAGCCAGGCGCGGTGGTGGGCACCTATAGTCCCAGCTACTCGGGAGGCTGAGGCAGGAGAATGGTGTGAATCCGGGAAGGCAGAGCTGGCAGTCAGCCAAGATGGCGCCACTGCACTCCAGCCTGCGTGACAGAGCGAGACTCTATCTCAAAAAAAAAACAAAACAAACAAAAAAAAAAACAACAATTCTAGGAACTAGTATAGTATTCTCTTGAGCCCTTAAAGCTCTCCACCTTTTTTTTTTTGTTTTGTTTTGTTTTTGACGGAGTCTCCCTCTGTTGTCGAGGCTGGAGTGCCGTGGCGTGATCTCGTGATCTCGGATCACTGCAACCTCCACATCCGGGTTCAAATGATTCTCTTGCCTCAGCCTCCCGAGTAGCTTGGACTACAGGCACTTGCCACCACACCCAGCTAATTTTTATAGT
This sequence comes from Pongo pygmaeus, assembly GCF_028885625.2. Taxonomy (NCBI): domain Eukaryota; kingdom Metazoa; phylum Chordata; class Mammalia; order Primates; family Hominidae; genus Pongo; species Pongo pygmaeus. The sequence goes on from NC_072377.2 coordinate 27,461,044, forward strand.
TTTAGTAAAGACGGGGTTTCACCATGTTGGCCAGGATGGTCTCCATCTCTTGACCTCATGATCCACCTGCCTTGGCTTCCCAAAGTGCTGGGATTACAGGCATGAGCCACCACACCTGGCCAAAGCTCTCCACTTTGATTGCTCAAATTTTCTGCTCTGTATAGTCTTCTCTCAGGCCAAGAGAGGGCCTATTTGTTTTATTTGGGATTTGTTTTGGTTATAAGGCCACATGTATTAAAAAAAATCCTAGATTCCTCCTGGTGTAATAAAAGACTCTTGTTTTCTCTGGCAAGTACTTTCTGGTATAAAGACAAATGTCCTTCTGGTCTAGGTATTCCAGTTTCTTAGAGAATTTGCATTCTGACTCTGAGGCATTTTTTTGTCTGGTAAATTTACTTTTAGTTCTTTCTGTACACCTAATTTAATATTTTGTTTATTCTGCATGCCTGCATTAAAATTTCTGTGAACACTTCGATGTTGGTTTGTTGATGCACATCTGTAAGTGATTTGGCTTTTTACCCTTACTTGTTTCTGAAAATCCTCCAATAGCAAAAATAAACACTCTAAATGGTGGATTCAGGATGGCTAATTGAAAGCCACTAGGGGTATTGCCACAACCTGAAACATCAGTCCAATCTCCTGTTGTTGCGTGACTGGATTTATAGAATTTTTTTACTCTCAAAAGATTAATGTAAAACAAATGAGATTCTCAAACCTTAAGGCGTGTCAAGTTATCTGAAGATTCAGTCAGCTGTATTACAGCCTCTTCTCATGCATGGTTTTAAACTGACGGGCAAATTACATCAAGAAAAAAATCAGAGCTCAAATGTTCACTATTCAAAGCCTCAAAAAAAAAAAAAAAAGCCTGCATTTATAAAGTAAGCATGTAGAACCTTCTAAGTTCTCTATTTATTTTTTGCCTACTTTAAATTTGCTGACTTTTCTGCTGGTGTTGAGATGAACACCCACCACTTAAGACAATCCAGCCATGGTTAAATGAATAAATAAATCTTAAAGGACTTTCAAATTCTTGGCTTTACAAACAACAATAACTTCACAGTAACCAACAACCTAGATACTTTTGAAAATATAAATATAGGTTTGCCTTACTAACAGTTATTTAGATTGATGGAACAGTTAATGAAAACATTATTTTCTAAAAAAAAAGACCTAGAAAAGTGTTTATATATTTAGGCTTTCAGAACAAATAGGTCAAAATCTTAAGCTGAGGAAAATAATATGAAGTATCTCTATCTGGCATCAAAATTTCCTGTCTGTCATTCAGGGACCAACAAGGAAAACAAATAAGCAAAAAAGTTAAAATAAAATAAAAAAGAACCTGCTGAAATGCTTACCTACTCTCGTTGACTAGTCAAGGAGATCAGTTGCAAACAGAAGATAGATTTGTTACTGATTCAAGGCCATATTGAATTTCTTTTCTTGTACAATTCAGCAAGTCCTAGCTAAAATATAAACATTAGAAAATGTATTGCTAACCTCATTTAAAATTGGAAAAAAGGTTAAAATTGATTATTTAAAACCAACTATTTACACAAAATGTTGCTTTATAGCATTCATTAGATTACCTGTAAGGGCAAACCAAGTTTTACCCATGTGAACATGTCTCACTTTGTCAAAAATACAATTTGGATCCAACATTTTTTTTTAATAAACTGGCAAATGTATGTAACTATTTCGTGTCTAAAATTCTAATATGAAAGCTATGAGATCTATGTGTGTACACATGTCTAGGTGTGTTTACACCTACATACATGCATTATGTTGTATGTTGAGTCTACTTGATAAATTCTACCATAGTTTCCCAGAAGGCTCTTAAGAAATTCAATTCAGATTGGCTTAAATAAGTACTCAAGTAAGCTGTATAGTAATAAATAGTCCAAATGATTTTTAGTTTAAGTGACTTAAGTAAATCATAAATAAGCTTGTTTTATAATGGTTGCTAAGATGTCAATATAAATATCTTTAAAAAGGTCAGCATAAATTTTTGCCTGGGTTTATTGGTGAGATTACTTTATATTTGTCTCTGCTAGATGTTTTATGGTGTCAAGTTTTGACACAGAAGTTATAAAACTATAAACCCAGCCTCAAACAGAATGATCTTTGTGCAATTCTTTCATAAGTAAGACTAAGTGAATATTGTTGGCTTAATTTTTACAGAGCTATGTCATCTGAATTGTTGGCAAAATACCCATATATTTAAGCTTCAAGTTGTTATTTCTGTGAACATCTGATATTCACAGGCTATAAAAAAGATTCACAAAGGAATAACTTGAAATGATGACAAGCTTCATCTGATATCTAAGTTTTCATAAGTAATCTAGGAAAATAGTTAAAAACAAATAAATGAGTTAAACCTAAATGGGATAAACATTTAAAAAACAAACATGTCATGCAATTTGAAATCATAAACTTATGTTAAATTAGATAATTAACACCAATTAAATTCTTGGAACATTTTCATATAAGACAGAAAAAACATAAATTACTGAACATTAATATAAATCTTGTTCTTGGCTTGTTATATTTTACAGAAAGATTAAGTTTATTTGGGTCTATGAATACATATAAGAATAATTCTGTGATAGAGAAAACTGTTTCTAAAAATTATAAAAAAATTTCTCACTTCTATAGTACTGATATGTGACAGAGATTTGAAAATTGCTTGCTCCCTAGGTTTTGCTAAAAATTAATATATGTGTGTATATAAAGTGTACCAAAAAGGTGAAATGTATTTTTGATGAGAAAAATTACAAGAAAAGCATTTTAAATGTATTCTTTATTTTAAAAATAATCATTTTGTCTAACTCAGAGGTTATTAAAAGGTTGTTTAGAAACATGCATTTAGGAAGGAAATAGAAACAAAATAAAAAGCAAGCAGTAAGTAGGAAAGACAGATGTGAAAAAGGTTTTGAATTTAAAGATTTTTTTGGTAAGGAAGGTTAGAAAAAAGATAATTTTTTCAGAAAAATAATCTTGAGAGGTAAATTTTTGTACTAAACTAAAATGATAGGTAATTAAGGAAAGAGGAAATATAGGACAAAGCAGAAAGTCTAAGTATGTTGTCAAAGGTCTGAGTAAGTCATGATAAGGTTAGTAAAGGGTAAATTTTAAAAAAATTTTGTGTAATCAAGTAGGCTATAGTTAAAAGGGAATTATTTTTCCAAATTAATCTTTCTAAAGATTAATATTTGATATTATAATACTCTAATATAAAACTAAAAAATTGTTTCCTATGTAAAATGATAAGGTTTTCTTGAAATATTAAACTGCTCTTAGTAAAATTACTGGAGGTTTTAATTTTTAATTTCCTTTTTTTCTGTTTTACAGGATCCTCTTTTTTTCTTTTCATTGGAACAAAATTCTTTTATTCAAAATGGTAATTTCATTTCTCAAGAAAATGTTTTTTTCTTAACACTTTTCAGATTCATATTTCAAAATTTAACTACTGGCATAATTTGTTACATGTGATTCACAAGTCATACTTCATTGCCTTCTGCTGTTCTTCTTTCTCCCCTTGAAAAGAGTTTGGATAATAATTGTTTCCATCACCTTTTGAGTTAGCTCCTGTAACACTCTTCTCTCATTCTAAACTGATTCTTTGAACTGACACTGAAATGTGTATCTTAATAAAAAAAATTATTGTTCATAGGTTTTTTGGGAATAGGTCATGTTTGGTTACATGAGTAAGTTCCTTAGTGGTGATTTGTGAGATTTTGGTTCACCCATAACCCAAGGAGTACACACTGTACCCAATTTGTAGTCTTTTATCCCTCACCTCCCTTACACCCTTTTCTCCAAATCCCCAAAGTCCATTGTATAATTCTTATGCCTTTGCATTCTCATAGCTTAGTTCCCACTTATGAGTGAGAACATATGATGTTTAGTTTTGCGTTCCTGAATTGCTTCACTTAGAATATGGTCTCCAATTCCATCCGGGTTGCTGTGAATATCATTACTGTGTTTCTTTTTTTGGCTTACATATATATATATGTAACTTTACATATATGTGTGTGTGTGTATATATATATATATATATAACTTTCACAATTTGTTTATCCATTCATTCATTGATGGCATTTGGGCTGGTTCCATGTTCCATGTTTTTGCAGTTGTGAATTGTGCTGCTATAAACATGTGTGTGCAAGTATCTTTTTCATATAATGACTTCCTTCCCTCTGGATAGATACCCAGTAGTGGGTATCTGTATCAGGTAGTAGTTCTACTTTTAGTTCTTTAAGGATTCTCCATACTGTTTTCCATAGTGGTTGGACTAGATTACATTACCACCAGCAGTGTAAAAGTGTCCCCTCTTCACTGCATCCTCACCAACATCTATTATTTTTTGATGTTTTGATTATGGCCATTTTTGTATGAGTAATGTGGTATCACACTGTGGCTTTGATTTGCATTTCCTTAATCATTCGTGATGTTAAACATTTTTTCATATGTTTATTGATCATTCATATATCTTCTTTTGAGAATTGGCTATTCATTTGCTTAGCTTATTTTTTGATGAGATTGGTTTTGTTCTTGATAATTTGTTTTAGTTCCTTGTAGATTCTGGATATTAGTCCTTTGTCAGACTTATAGATTGTGAAGATTTTCTCCCACTCTGTGAGTTGTCTTTTTACTCTGCTGATTGTTTCTTTTGCTGTGCAGAAAGTTTTTAGTTTAAGTCACACCTATTTACCACTGTTTTTGTGTATGAAATTTGTATCATAAAAACCCAAAAGAACAATGTTTTCCTTCAGAATAACGATTCTCTATTCTTGACTTTTTTTGAGTTATCAAAAAAGACTTTGATAAAAATGGAGAAATATGAAATTTGTCAAAATAAAAATGGAGTCATTTGTGTTTAACAAAAAAATCTGATTTTGTTTGTAGGTTTAAGGTATAATTTTGCTGGATATAATATTCTAGGTTGAAATCTTTTTTTCTTCAGCATTTTGAATGTATTATCCTACTCCCTCCCGGCCTTTAAATTTCTACTGAGATTTCTGCTGCAAGATATATTGGAGCTCTTTTATAGGTTATTTGATTCTTTTCTCTTGATGCTTTTGGGATCATTTATCTTTAACCTTTGAGAGTTTGATTATTATATGCTGTGAGGTAGTCTCATTTGGGTTAAATTCCCTCTGTGTTCTTTGACATTCAACATAGATTTCGGATCTTTCTCTAGGTTTGAAAATTTCTCTATTATTATTTCATTGAATAAACTTTCTACCCATATCTCTCTAAATGCATTTTTTACCACTAATAACTTTTAGATTTGCCCTTTGAGGCTATTTTCTAGATCCTTGGTGTGCTTAATTCTTCTTTATTACTTTCTTCTTTTTTGACTACGTATTTTCATAAAGCGTGCCTTAAAGCTAACTACTTCTTTTATTCACTTAATCAACACTGCTATTGAGGGACTCTGGTGCATTTGTCAGCTTGTCAATTAAATTATTCAGCCCCAAAATTTTAGATTGATTTTTAAAAATTTTTATCTATAATTCAGAATTCCTTCTCTGTGTTAACTTGAATTTTATAGGGATTTCTCAAGACAGCTATTTGGAATTTCTTGTTGAAAATGTCATGTGTCTCTGTCTCTCCAGTATTAGTCATTGATATGGTTTGGCTCTGTGTCTCCACTAAAATCTCACCTGGAAGTGTAATCCCCACATGATAGAGGAGGGACCTGGTGGGAGGTGATTGGATCATGAGGACAGTTATTGCCATGCTGTTCTTGTGATAGTGAGTGAGTTGTCATGAGTGCTGATAGTTTTAAAAGTGTTTGGCAGTTTCCCCTTTGCTTTCTGTCTATACCGCCACCTTGTGAAGAAGGTGCTTGCTTATCCTTCACCTTCTGCAATGATTGTAAGTCTCCTGAGGTCTCTTTACCCACATGGAACTCTGAGTCAGTTAAACCTCTTTTCTTTTTCAATTATCTGGTCTCAGGTGGTATCTTTATAGCAGTGCAAAAACAAATACAGAAAATTGGTATCAGCAGAGTGGGGTGCTGCTAAAAGATAACCTGAAAATGTGAAAGCAGCTTTGGAACTGGGTAATGGGCAGAGATTGGAACAGTTAGGAGGGCTCAGAAGAAGACAGTGAGATGTGATAAAGTTTGGAACTTTCTAGAGACTTGTTGAATGGTTTCGACCAAAATGCAGATAATGATTCAGACAATGATGTCCAGGCTGAGGTGGTCTCTAGTAGAGATGAGGAACTTCTTGGGAATGAGAGCAAAGGTGACTTTTGCTAAGCTTAAGCAAGGAGGCTGGTGGCATTTTGGTCCTGCCCTAGAAATCTGTGGAACTCTGAACTTGAGAGAGATGATTTAGGGTATCTGGCAGAAGAAATTTCTAATCAGCAAAGCATTCAAGAGGCTACCTGCATTTTTTTCAAAGTGTACACTTATATGTACTTACAAAGAGATGATGTAAAATTGGAACTTATATTTGAATGGGAAGTAGAGTATAAAAGTTTGAAAAAATTGTAGCCTGACCATGTGGTAGAAATGAAAAAAACATTTTCTGGAGAGAAAATCAAGCCAGTTGCAAAAATTTGCATAAGCAATGAGGAGCTGAATGTCAATTGCCAAAACAGGGGTGAAAATGTCTATAGGGCATTTCAGAGATCTCTGCAGCAATGTCTCCCATCACAGGCCAGGAGGCCTAGGAGGTAAAAATGGTTTCATGGGCCAGGCTCAGTGCCCTGCTGATCTGTTTAGCCTTGGAACATGGTGTCTTGCATCCTAGCCATTCCAACTCTAGCTGTGGCTAAAAGGCACTAAAATACAGCTTGGGTCATTGCTTCAGAGGATGCAAGCCCTAAGCCTTGGTGGCTTCCGCATGGTGCTGGGTTAGTAGGTATGCAGAAGGCAATGGTTAAGGTTTAGGAACCTCCACCTAGATTTCACAGGATGTATGGAAACACCTGGATGTCCAGGCAGATGTCTGCTGCAGGGGCAGAGCCCTCATGGATAATCCCTCTTAGGGCAGTGCAAAAGGAAAATATGGGGTTTGAGCCCCCACACGGAGTCCCCACTGAAGCACTGACTAGTGTAGCTGTGACAAAAGTGCCACTGTCCTCCCAACCCAATAACAGTAGACCCACTAACAGTTTGCACTGTGAGCTTGGAAAAACCACAGGCATGCAACACAAGCTCATGAAAATAGCTACAGGGGCTGCACCCTGCAGAGCCACAGAGTTAGAGTTGCCCGAGGCTGTGGGGCCCACCCCTTGTATCAGCATGCCCTGAATGTGAGACATGGAGCCAAGGTTGTTTTGTAACTTTAAGATAGAATGAGTGCTCTGACAGATTTTGGACTTTCATGGGTCCTGTGGCCCCTTTGTTTTGGCCAATTTCTCCCATCTGGAATGGAAACATTTACCCATATCCTTGTATCTTGGAAGTAACTAACTTGTTTTGTATTTTATGGGCTCATAGGCAGAAAGGATTTGTCTTTCTTCAGATGAAACTTTGGAGTTGGGCTTCTGAGTTAATGCTGGAATGAGTTAAGATTTTTGGGAGATTGTTGAGAAGGCATGATTGTTTTTGAAATGTGAGAAGGACATGAGATTTGGGAGGGGTTGGGGCAGAATGATATGGTTTGGCTCTGTGCTGTCAGCCAACTCTCACTGGGAATTGTAGTCCCCACGTGTCAAGGGAGGGGCCTGCTGGGAGGTGATTAGATCATGGGAACAGTTTCCCCTATACTATGACAGTGATAGTTCTATGATAGTGAGTGAGTTTCCATAACAGCTGATGATTTCAAAGGTGATTGGCAGTTTCCCCTTTACTCTCTCTCCTGCGGACTTGTGAAGAAATTCCTAGTTTCTTCTTCACCTTCTGCCATGATTGCAAGTTTTCTGAGGCCTCCTTAGCCATGCAGAACTGTGACTCAATTAAACATTTTTTAAAATAAATTACCCAGTCCAAGGTAGTATCTTTATAGCAGTGTGAAAATGGACTAATACAGTCATGGTGCTTAATTTAGTCCATCTGGAGAAGTCATGTTTACTGGATGTTCTTGGTGCTTATGGATGCTCGTGCATATCAGGCCATTGAAGTGTTATGTATTTATTCCAATCTTCCAAGTCTGGGCTTACTTTCACTCATTCTTCTGGAGAGGGCTTTTCACAAATTAAAAGGAGATTGAGTATTATGACCTAAGCCTGCAGTCACTGCAGTTGTTTCAGCAACAGGAAACTAACTGAGCCGGAGAGGGCTTTTCACAAATTAAAAGGAGATTGAGTGTTATGACCTAAGCCTGCAGTCACTGCAGTTGTTTCAGCAACAGAAAACTAACTGAGCCCCCAAACACTGTGACTCTTGTAGCCTCCTAGATACACTGCCTTGGTACATATTAGTAAGATAAGGGATAATTCCCTGAGTTGCCTGGCAGTCTCCTGCTCTCCTTTCTCTCTTTCCCCCAGATAGAAAGAGTCTCTCATTGCACTGGGATCCCTGGAGTTGGGAAACATGTGATGTGGCCACTCTCATGTTACTACACAGGGATACAGCTGAAGTCTTGCAGACTAGCACAATCCTGGGGCTCACCCAAGTGTTGTGGCCAGCAATGACTGGCTGCTGCTAATGCTTATTCAAGGCCCAAGGCCATGTTAGTCAGCAGGTGACGAATTACCTGTGACCGAGTCTATTCCATTAAAGCTGTGGATTTCCAGCTTGGCAAGAGTGAATCTACAAACACCATCCAGGAGCAAATACCTGGAATTCTGGGCTTCAGGTATTTGCCTGGGTGCTTTATTTCACTGTGGCTGAGCTGATATCCATGTTGCAAGTTGCTGTCCTCTATACTATTTTCTCTCATTTCTCAAAGCAGAAAGAACCTTTCTCTAAAATGTAAATGAAACCATTGAAAAAAAAATAGCCAACGAAATCCTGAACAAAAAGAACAAAGCTGGAAGTTTCACATTACCTGACTTCAAATTATACTACAAAATCACAGTTAAAAAAATAAAACTGGCATAAAAACAAACAGATGGAACACTGAAACAGGATAGAGAACCCAGAAATGAATTCACATATTTATTGTCAGCTCGTTTTGACAAAGTGTCAAAAACATATATTAGGGAAATAACAAATTTTTCAGTAAATGGTGTTGGGACAGCTGAATATTCATATGCAGAAGAATAAAACTGGATCCCTGTCTTTCACCATATATAACAATAAAATCAGAATGGATTAAATATTTAACTCTAATATTTGAAACTATGAAACTCCTAGAATATATCCCTGGGGAAACACTCAAGGACATTGTTCATGGCAAAGATTTCTTGAGTAGAAGCTCAAAAGCTCAGGCAACAAAAGCAAAAATGAACAAATGCAATCTCAACAAGAGAAAAAGCTTCTTCTACAGGAAAGGAAATATTCAACAAACTAAAGACACAACCCACAAAATGGGAAAAATATTTGAAAACTACCCATATAACAAGAGATTAATAATGAGAATATATAAAGAACTCAAACAACTCAACAGGAAAAAAACAAATAATCCAATTAAAAATGAGCAAAAGATCTAAATAGACATTTTTTCAAAAGAACACATACACAAGGCCAATCTATATATAATAAAATGCTCAACAACACTAATCATTATGGAAATGCAAATTAAAATTACAATGAGGTTGGGCACAGTGGCTAATATCTGTAATCCCAGTACTCTTGGATGCTGAGTTGGGAGGATCGCTTGAGACCAAGAGTTTGAGACTAGCCAGGACAACATAGCAAGACCCTGTCTCAAAAAAAAAATTAAGAAATTAGTCAGGTGTGGTGGTGCCTGCCTATATTCCTAGAGACTTGGGAGGGTGAAGCAGGAGATTCATTTGAGCCCAAAAGTTTGAGGTTACAGGGAACCATAATCACAATACTGCACTCCAGCTTAGGTAACAGAGAAAAAACCTGTGTCAAAAACAACAACAAAATTAACGGTAATGAGATATCATCTCATACCAGTTTTAATGGGTTTTATCCAAAAGATAGGCAATAAAAATGCTGATAAGCATGTAAGAAAAGGAAAACAATTGTACATTTTTGGTGAGAATGTAAATTAGTACAGCCACTATGTAGAACCACATGGAGGTTCCTCAAAAATCTAAAAATAGGACTAACATATGATCCAACAATCTCACTACTGGATCTATATCCAAAAGAAAAGAAGATATATCAAAGAGATTATATGCACTCCCATGTTTAGTTCAGCATGGCTGTTCACAACAGCCAAGGTATAAATCCAAACTTAGTGTCCAGTAGTGGATGAATGTGTAAAGAAAATGTGGTACGTATCCATAACGGAATATTATTCAGGCATCAGAACAAAGGAAATTCTGTCATTTGCAACAACCTGGATGCAAATAGAGGACATTACATTAAGTGAAATAAGCTAGGCACAGAAAGGCAAATATCATATGTTCTCACAAATATATGGAAGCTAAACAAAATGAAACCCATGGAAATGGAAAGCAGAATAATCATTACCAGAGGCTCTAAGATAGTGGAGGCGGGGGGAGAAAAAGGGTATAGTTAATGGGTACAAAAATACAGTTAGCTAGAAGGAATAAAATCTAGTGATTGGTAGCATAATAGGGTGACTACAGTTAACAATAATTAATTCTATATTTTAAAATAGCTAAAAGAATGGAATTAGACTGTGTTTAACATAAACAAATGATAAATGCTTCAGGTGCTGGATGCCCCAATTACCCTGATTTGATTATTATACATTCTATGCTTGTATCAAAATATCACTCATATGCCATTAATATGTGCAATTATTACACAGACATAAAAGTAAAAAAGAAAAGAGCCAGGAAAGGTCATGAAGGGAGAGTTCTCATGCATAAATGCCTGATAACAAAAATTATCACAAAACATCACGCAAAACCCACAACCTTACACAAAGGCCATTGCAACCTTACACAAAAAGTATTTCTAAGAGGACATTTGCTCAGCCACTACTTGTCTAACCCTGGATTGCCACATTCTTGTTATTAATCCTTATAGCCAAGGATAATTACCTCAAAACAATTATGTAATTCTGTTCATTTTTCCTTTAAAAACCTTTGTTTTCCTTTACTTTCCTGAATATGCATATAATTTACTCTGGCAGGTATATTTTCACTGCATGCTCTCATTTTCTTTTATGGGGTATCTCTCTGTTTGTTATTTAGTTTAACACTATGCTTTGGCGTCCCATGATGAAAGTTTAGGAAAATGTCATATATGGAGTTGTTTTTCAATTATTTATGGGAAATACCCTGCCTTAATCAGACCATAGCATAATTATTGAATTCTGATAGCTCTCTCAAATAAATTAGCTTAGCATAATCTAGTGCTTATGCATAGCCTATGTATGATCAGAATGTGGCTAAATAATCAAGAAACATATTAGCATGTTAAACATTTTGACTTAAATCATATAAGTTGTCAGTGGCAGAAATGTGGTCAGGGTATAAGGTGCTTATATTGCTATTTGACGATTTTAAACAATTTCTAATATATCAGTCTACAGAATTTTACATTAATAATCTTGTTTGTCACAATAATTTTATAATTAAGTTATAGATTGGGAAGTTAAAGCTTTGGCAACTTCAGTGTTTTTTCAAATATTTCTCTACTAATTACTGAATAAGGACAGATTTGAAACCAAGCAATAATATAGCATTTCACTATTATTTTGGGCCAATCCATTTCATTCATCAGCTTTGGTAAATTCTTTGTAAATTCTTTATGTCTGTCAATTTGTTAAAGCTGATTATGTACTATTTTAACACTTGTGGTAAAGTTTCTACATAAACCTTCTTAGTTATTTCAAGGCACTATAATTTGAAATAAATAAAACCATGTATAAGAAGGGTTAATGCAGATCTTTACTTTCTGAAATTTACTTGCAATAGACCTGAGATCATTTAAAGTCATTTTGAGAATCAACTGGAAGCAACTCCAGAAATGTCACCAGAAAAAGTACCTGTCTGTTTTTTTAATTAAAACCTTAATCTTGCTGCTATTCATGTGACTAACATAATAAAATGACATTTTCAGGAGTATCAATTTGATTCTGTATGAACAACTGCTTTACACAGAGAGAGAGTTAACACATTTAGATAATGAGGTAATGTTTTAAACTCCTTTGGCCTTTTGTGAACTGACACCCCACACCTCCTACCCAAACTTGCCCTGAGATGTGTCTCATTTTTATAAGTCAGAAACAGCATTAGGATGCAGTAAGAGTTACAAAAGAAAGTGTGCAATAGAAAATAAACTAACGTATAAGTAGGCAGTTTTAAAAAAATTTTAAGTGGGAAACAGCAAAGGAGAAATATGGCTTCACTCTTAAATGAAGTCAAGCTGTTCAAGAAACACATATTTGCAAACAACACTGTTAAGGGAGATGGTGTTATATGACACAAACTCTGCCAGCACGCACTGTGCTCACAAGCTTCTTTTTATAATCCATTTATTGATAGGCTAATTAACACTATTTACAAGGCAATTTCTTTAAGTAAATTCATGCGCTGCATAACAATGTTTCAGTCAACAACCTTGGTCCCGTAAGATTATAATGGAGATAAAAAAATTCCTGTTACCTAGTGATCCTATCTGTAGCCGTGGTAATGTAGCACAAGGCATTAATCATGTGTTTGCAATGATGATATAAACAAACCTACTGTGCTATCAGTTGTATAAAAGTATAAGAAATACAATTATATACAGTACATGATAGTTGATAATGATAATAAATGACTATATTACTGGTTTATTTATTTACTATACTATCCTTTCTGTCATTATTTTAGAGTGTACTCCTACCAATAAAGAAAAGCTGACTGTCAGGCAGGTCCCTCAGGAGGTAGTCCAGAAGAAGGCATTGTTATCACTGGAGATGACAGCTCCATGCTTGTTATTGCCCCTGAAGACCTTCCTGTGGGCCAAAAATGTGGAAGTTGAAGACAGTGATATTGATGATTCAAACCCTGTGAAGGCTTACGATAATTTGTGTGTATGTCTGTGTTTTAACTTTTCACAAAAAAGTTTAAATGTTCAAAAAAATTAAACATAGAAAAAAGTTTAAGGATACTAAAAACTATATTTGTACAGATGTACAGTGTGTTTGTATTTTAAGCTATGTTTCTTGAACAGCTTGACTTCTTTTAAGAGTGAAGCCGTATTTCTCCTTTGCTGTTTCCCACTTAAAATTTTTTAAAAACTGCCTACTTATACATTAGTTTATTTTCTATCACACACTTTCTTTTGTAACTCTTACTGCATTCTAATGCTGTTTCTGACTTATAAAAATGAGATACATCTCAGGGCAAGTTTAGGTAGGAGGTGTGGGGTGTCAGTTCACAAAAGTTACAAGAGTCAAAATGTTAAAAAAATTAAAAAGTTTATACAGTAAAAAAGTTACAATAAGCTACGGATAATGTATTTTTGGGGAAAGAAAAAAATTAAAATAAATTTAATGTAGCCTAGAATACAGTGTTTACAAAGTCTACAGTAAAGTACAGTATTGTCTTAGGTCTTCACATTCATTCACCATTCACTCACTGACTTACCCAGATCAACTTCCAGTCCTGCAAGCTGGAAGCTCCATTTATAGTAAATGTCCAATACAGGTATATCATTCTTATGTTTTTGTTTCATGAAGTAAATTTACTTAGATTTATTATCTTCTCTGTATCAATAAAATGAAGGAACTAAATAAAATAATAGTCAATTACTTTATCGTGTATTTAAAATGTACCAAGTTACAACCATCTAATCCTCTCGCTTAATCCTCACAAAATCCACTGTATATATTATAATTCCTCTTTTACACATGTGGAAATTGAGGTTCAGAGAAGCCAAATAACTTGCTCAAGGACTTACACCCAGTGGCAAAACTGTAGCTGGAAACCAGGAAGATCGACACCAAAGAGCAAACTTTCAACCACTCTGAGATTTCTAAGATCCCTTCCAGCCAAGCAATCCTGTTCTCTTGGTCATGGCTCTTCACGAAGAGATTGGACCTGGTGGCTGGAAAACATGATGAGAGCTTTCCAATTGAGTGGAAGAACCCCTGGAGTTTTAGAACAAAACCAAGTAGCTGTTACATGTCTACACTTTGCCTTCACTGCAGGTTCCCGATTCTCTATGGTTGGAGGTAGAAGCTCCCGGGACACTGCAGCCCTGCCTGCATCTTCATGGAGTGGAGAAAACCCAACTATTGAGTTCCTCACAGAGAAGACTGGCTCCTGCCTCTCCTTAATTTTGTCAACTGCATTTCTTTATTTCTTTTTTTTTTTTTAATTATACTTTAAGTTCTGGGATACATGTGCAGAACGTGCAGGTTTGTTAGGTAGGCATACACGTGCCATGGTGGATTACTGCACCCATCAACCCGCCATCTACATTAGGTATTTCTCCTAGTGCTATCCCTCCCTCCCCTTCTCCCCCACCGCCTGACAGGCCCCAGTGTGTCATGTCCCCCTCTCTGTGTCCATGTGTTCTCATTTTGCAACTCCCACTTATGAGTGAGATCATGTGGTGTTTGGTTTTCTGTTCCTGTGTTAGTTTGCTGAGAATGATGGTTTCCAGCTTCATCCACGTCCCTTCAGAGGACATAAACTCATCCTTTTATGGCTGTATAGTATTCCATGTGTACATGTGCCACATTTTCTTTATCCAGTCTATCATTGATGGGCATTTGGGTTGGTTCCAAGTCTTTGCTATTGTGAATAGTGCTGCATTAAACATATGTGTGCATGTGTCTTTATAGTAGAATGATTTATAATGCTTTGGGTATATACCCAGTAGTGGGATTGCTGGGTCAAATGGTATTTCTAGTTCTAGATCCTTGAGGAATCACCCCACTGTCTTCCACAATGGTTGAACTAATTTACACTCCCACCAACAGTGGAAAAGTGTTCCTATTTCTCCACATCCTCTCTAGCATCGGTTGTTTCCTGACTTTTTAATGACCATCATTCTAACTGGCGTGAGATGGTATCTCATTGTGGTTTTGATTTGCATTTCTCTAATGACCAGTGATGATGAACTTTTTTTCATATGTTTGTTGGCCGCATAAACGTCTTCTTTTGAGAAGTGTCTGTTCATATCCTTTGCCCATTTTTTGATGGGGTTATTTGTTTTCTTCTTGTAAATTTGTTTAAGGTTCTTTGTAGATTCTGGATATTAGTCCTTTGTCAGATGGATAGATTGCAAAAATTTCTCTCATTCTATAGGTTTCCCATTCACTCTGATAATAGTTTCTTTTTCTGTGCAGAAGCTCTTTAGTTTAATGAGATCCCATTTGTCAATTTTGGCTAAAGAAAACCTAGGCAATACCATTCAGGACACAGGCATGGGCAAAGACTTCATGACTGAAACACCAAAAGCGATGGCATCATTTTTATGTTCTATACTGTCTTACTGTACTCTTTCTTTGTTTAGATATGTTCAGATACACATATACTTACCTTTATGTTACAATTGCGTACAGTATTCAGGACAGTGACATGCTGTACTGGTTTGCAGTCTAGGAGCAATAGGTTATACCATATAGCATAGGAATGTAGTGGGCTATAGCATCTAGCTTTGTGTAAGTACACTCTATGATGTTTGCCCAACAAAATTGCCTAATTTTGCATTTATGGAATGTATACTTGTAGTTAAGCATCACTTGATTGCACTTTTAATATTCTTCATACAGCCTTTTATTTATTCTGTTTGGAAATCATAAACCTACATTTTTGTCATGTCATTTATTCCAACAAATCTTTTCTTCAATTAATGCAAATCAGTGGAGTACATTTTCTAAGTTATCCATTACATGGTCATTTCTTTACACAAACACACACACACATACACACAAACATACATACATATAATGTTCTAGCCAGTTACTTTAACCTTCTGGCAACAAAAAAGTGATGATTTTTAATGTCATTTTTTATTTTGTAGAGAGAAATAATGTACATTATACAAGTTAATACACTTCCCATAATTATTTAGAAAAAACAAGTCAACCTCTATTAGTAAACAGATACAAAAGTCTCTTATTTATATTTAATTGTTCTAAGTACTTATAAGTATTAAAGACTTGAATATCAGGTACAACACCTAGTTTGGAGAATCAAATTTTATATATTTCTGAAGTTAAGACATTGTTTTCATTGTGATACTATCGTCACAATAAATTTCTAACCTTAACAATAAATATTTACAGTGCTTTTCCTACAGACATCTGGTGAAAATGTAAAAATTTTTTATGAATAGTTTGATAGTTCTGAGTAATATTATAGGTGTGTCTTTCCTAAAATAATCCAATCTATAAATATGTTGCAAAAGTGGGGGTGTGTTTATTCTAGATTATTTGTTAGGATATTGCTGGGATCTGCTGATAACACCAGGTATACAGTAGACATTAAAGAAATATTGATGACCACATGAAGAAAAGGAATGAGGAGAAGGGAGAAGCTAAATACAGAGAGCTATAATACTTATCCTACAGATGATAACATTTGCATGAATGGTTTAATTAAGAGCTGTTGGAAGGAATGCCCAAGTTTATATTTAGATCCGTGTGCATCACCTAGAAAAATAAATGAAATTTAACTGCATTTTATTTTCATGAGCCAATCTTACATTTATCCTGGTTATAAAAAGAAATGCTACAAATTTGTGTACTACACAGTCTGCTGATTTACGTAGAAGGAATAAAAACTTAAATGTATATTAAGAGTCTTTGTTCTTTATATAAAATCTGGATAACTTGCCTGAAAGGACAATTAAAAAAAAACAATATCGGCCATTATTTGACTGAATGATATCCAGGGCTCTTGAGCATACAAAAGAGTCAACTTTTTGTGACATTGTGATATATAAAATAAAAAATTTTCAAGGTAGAAAATTAGTTCTGCACTCCTAGATTTGCCTGTTTATAGCTATGCATGTACCTAGGCATGTATAACTTCTGGGGCACATATTATTTAGTTAAAATTGCTGAAATTGTTTTTATATTTAAAATTATACTATGGTAGAATTTGTAAAGTTAACTTTTTTCCTCATTCCTGCAAATAGATGATTGTGTTAATCTATATTACAGATTTGATTATTTGCCTAAAAGCTAGTTATGTTCATCTGAATAACTAAATTGTTTTGTGTATGTGATCATAGTCTCTGGGATGAATTATCTAAAAAAATTACCAAGTTAGGTCTTTTACATTATTGTTTTTCACAAATGATAAATACCTGTAGAATTCCCTTTGAATAAACAAAAGTACTTGTAAATAGGGTGAAAATATAATCTGAAATCCTTGAATAAATGCCTGGCAACTATTAAATTGGTTCATTTAAAGAAATAATAATCCCATTGGTAGCTTACAATAAAGAAAAATCACAGTGGCTGTTTTAAGAGTTAGACTACTCAAATTATAATTAACCCTGAATAAATAATTTTTAAATCCATTTACCTCAAGGCCACTGATTCCTCCTATACTTCATACACACATTTGTAGCTATATAGAAGTCATTTTTATCCAAATACATTTCAAAGAAACATTTGGTAAAGAAAATGTCATCTTTGGCAGTAAATACATCACATTTTAAAAATGCAAATGCAAAACATCCTTTCAAAGTAAATGCACCACATTTCTTTTCAATTCATATTATCTATACAGAAGGCAACACTTGTTGGCTTTTCTTATTTACAGCTAGCTACTATTCATCAATCAAATAATAGGAAGCTTCTTCCTATATATATGTAATGTTTAATATTAATAGTGTAGCTCAGAGTTATACACCTACTTACTACATTCCTTGGATAATGTAAAATAAAATGTATGTATCTACGAATATTAGCTTAGTTTAGATATCTTTATTATATTAAGCAAGATTTTTATTTCTAAAAGTAATTAAATATAGTGTTTCCAATTGACTCTTCCCAAAATTCAGTGATGTAAGAGTAGGAGTGTTATTTCGACCAGATTTGGGAGATTGCCTACGTCTTCAGTAGTACCTAAGATTAAATGAAAGTTTCTTTAAAAATTATAATAAACATATAAAATGGTTGCTACTGAAATCCAAGTTTTAAGGAGAAAGTGAGCTTTTATCTTTGTAGATTTTTAAATGATGCAGCTTTTTTTTTTTGGTAGATAAAGAAATGTCAAGTTATGAGAATAAACTAGAAACACATCACAAGGTAGCAGATGAGCTTTAAGATGTGCTCCTAGACTGTATCCACGGACTACTTCTTGTGAGTCTGCAATGAGATAAGGAGCTTGTGAGAAGGTTAGTGAACTATCCTGTGTTGTAAAGTATGCTGCATATATAAAAAGTTCAGAAGACCAAATACAGTATCACAGGGCTGACAAGTATAAAATTGCCAACACGGTTTACACTCCGTCTCAAGGATCTGGGAAGAATTCATGCCTTGCCTCTCCTGGCTTCTGCTGGCTGCCAGCATCTTGTTTTGTTACTGCAAAATTCCAATATCTGTTTTACTGATCACATTGTCTTCTATTGTTATCTGTGAAATCTTTCTCTGCCTTGTAAAGACACTTGTAATTGTATTTTGGGCCCACTGTATAATCTAGTATAATATCCCTATACCAAGATCTTTGATGTAACATCTATAAAGTCTTTTCCATGTAACATTCATAGGTTGCAAGAATTAGGATGTGGATGTCTTTATAGGGCCACTACTCAGTCTATTACAACATTAAACAAATTAGTTAAACATTTACTAGCAAACAAGAACTAAAGAATAAACAATACATTTACTATTCATTAACTTAAAACAAGTTGAAGAATTTGATGGTGAGACAAAGTACATTTTCCTTCTTTAGTGTACTTTTTGACCCCTAATAATACATCATTTGTTAAAAATTATCTCTTTTCTTAATGAATTTTCATATAAAAAAGTTCTCATTGTTAATTTAAAATTTTAATTGTTAAGGGCATTTTAAATTTTATTACATTTTCTATTGCTAAATGATAGAAAACATTGGTATGAAACATTTTTCCACTTATGTAATAATGCATAATCTTTAATTTTATATGTATATGTACCACATTAAATGCACAATAATTTATAAGCCATTCTGAAATCTTCAGAAAACATCAGGCAATCAAAAAATAAATTACTGTCTTTATTTCATAACGGCTGAACAACTCAATCTTGCTTATATTTAATAGCAGTTAAATACCCAAAGATACTTTTCATTAATTTTTCTCTCTTTCTTTTTTTTTTTTTTTTTTGACGGAGTCTTGCACTGTCACTCCAGCTGGAGTGCAGTGGTGTAATCTCCGCTCACTGCAAGCTACCCTCCCGGGTTCACGCCATTCTCCTGCCTCAGCCTCCTGAGTAGCTGGGAATACAGGTGCCGGCCACCAAGCCCAGCTAATTTTTTTTTTTTTTTTTTTTTTTTTTTTTTTTTAGTAGAGACATCGTTTCACCATGTTAGCCAAGATGGTCTCAATCTCCTGACCTCATGATCCGCCCTCCTCGGCCTCCCAAAGTGTTGGGATTACAGGCATGAGCCACCGCACCCCGTAATTTTTCATCTTACAGAGTTGTGTTATTTTAATGTTCTTTCTCAAGTTAGATAGATTTTGACAAAGATACTCTTTTGGATCAAACCTTAGACAGTCTCCTCTGAGTTTCACTATGGGCCCCATCTTTGGGCGTGTCCTCCAAGAGCCTAGTTTTAGCAAGAATTCTGTAAAGTTGGTTTAGCCAGCATCCCCGGTGCTTAATATCTGATCATGCTGGTTGGCTTTCAGCAAGAATCCTACTAAGTGAAGTCAAAGTTCCGCCTTCCCTCTGAAATTTCCAACTAGTAATTTTTCATCCACTTACCCTTGGCCAGCTTCTTGGCTATAAACTCACACCTTTTGTTTTTGTATTTGGAATTGAGCCCAATTTCTCTCACCCACTGCAAAACTTCATTGCAGTAGTCCCTATACTTATTCTGATAGTCCAGAATAAAGTCTGCATTGCTATTTTAACAAGTGTCCTGAATAATTTTTCTTTAAACAGTTTGAATTGCATTCTGTAGCAGCAAATACATATGTATTACACATTTTTGTTCTTCTTAAAAATGTAAAGGCAAAGCTAAAAAGCCACCAGGGACCAAAAGAAATCAAGGACCAAAGAATTAGAGTGTATGGATACATGCACACAATTTTATCTCTTGGCCACACGTCACAGTTTTATGTGCCTCTTAGAGTTAAATTATTAAATTATTTAAATTAAACTTATGCCAACGAGCTGCTCTTTCAGGATTTGGCTTTCCTTTTCTGGTGATTCCTACAGAGCTGTGCATTCTGCAGATAGAGTACTGAAATATGCATTGTTACTTTTTTTTTCCCTCTTGATAAATGGTACCTTTTCTTTGTTAATTGTTCTGCATTTGTACACAGGAATATTTATTTTTACAAAAGTTTTTATTTATAATTTGAAGAGATCATGCTTCATAACTTCACCTGGCTATAATTGCTATACAAGATGGACATATCTGATGTAAGGCAGGGGTCTCCAAGCCCTGGGCCGTGGAGTGATACCAGTCCCTGGCCGCTTAAGGCGCTGGGCTACACAGCAGGAGGCAAGTGGCGGGTGAGTGGAGTGAAGCTTCGTCTGTATTTACAGCTGCTCCCTATCGCTCACATTACTGCCTGAGCTTCGCCTACGTTAAATCATCAGTGGCATTAGATTTTCATAAGAACTGGAACCCGATTGTGAACTGCGCATGTGCGCGATCTAGGTTGTTTGCTACTTATGAGAATCTAATGATGCCTGATGATTTGAGTTGGTACTGATGTGGTGATGCTAGCGCTGGGAAGCAGCTGCAAATACAGATTAACATTAGCAGAGAGGTTTAACTGCACAGAGACCATAATAAATCAATTGCTTGCAGATTCATATCAAAACCCTATCAGTTGAGTGGCAAGTGACAAGCTGCAGCTGGTGGCATACTTTACGTAAGAACCCAACACTTATTTTAGTCAGTGTGCGGCCTGCCCATTATTTTATCTACCACTTCCACCTTTGCTACTTTCCCGCACTGTGGACTTGTCTTAGCCACAGTTTTTTTAAGCTCACACTAACCCTAGCCAAAACGAATAAAAAGCAAACATTACTGGGGAGCTTATTTGAAAAGGGAGAAAGACCCAATGATGCAACAGCAGAAGACTCTAAGATGGCCACGAAAAATAAAGCTGTATTTAGAAGAATATACCTACCAAGTCCTACTTAAATTATGGGTTCATTGCAACAGGTGATTTACATCCTTCAAGCACACTTTTTATACTATGTGGTGACTGGCTATCCAATGAAGTCACGAAACCTTCAAAACTGTTTTGCCACATGAAGACCAAGCACCCTGTGTCAAAAGACAAGTCTTTGAAATTTTTTCAAAGAATGAAACATAACCACTAAGAACAGAAGCAGTTATTAAAGGCCACCACTTCATCAAATGTGTCTGTATTGAGAGCAAAAATTCTTAGTGGCTACCTGCATTGCTAAATCTAAGAAGCCCTTTACTATTGGTGAAGAGTTGATCTTGCCTGCTATTAAGAACATTTGCCATGAACTTTTAGGAGAGACTGTAGTTCAAAAGGTGGCATGTGTTCCTCCGTCAGCTAGCACCATAATTAGATGAACTGATGAAATAGCAGAGGATATTGAGGTACAGTTGTTAGAGAGGATTAATGAGTCACCATGGCATGCAATCCAGGTTAACAAGTCTACCGGTGTTGACAACAAGGCAACAATGCTTGTTTTCATGTGATATATTTTATAGCAGGATGTGCGTGAGGATATGTTATGTGCACTTTTGTTGCCAACCAATATCACAGATGCAGAACTATTAAAGCCTTTGAATGATTACATATCAGGAAAACTGAATTGGTCATTTTATGGTGGTATATGCACAGAGCAGCTGCCATGACGAGCAAAAACTGTGTTCTAGTTGGCAGATAAAGTGGCTGCTTTCAAAGCTAAGCTGGTATTATGGGGATAACAAGAGAACACTGGGATTTCTGACATGTTTCAAACATTAGCAGAGATTTTGAAAGAGACTGAACCAGGGCTTCTTTTAGCAGAGATTTATTTATTTATTTTTTTAGACGGAGTCTTGCTCTGCAAGCTCCGCCTCCAAGGGTTCACGCCATTCTCCTGCCTCAGCCTCCTGAGTAGCTGGGACTACAGGCTCCCGCCACCACGCCCGGCTAATTTTTTGTATTTTTAGTAGAGATGGGGTTTCACCGTGTTAGCCAGGATGGCTACCATCTCCTGACCTCGTGATCCACCTGCCTCGGCCTCCCAAAGTGCTGGGATTGCAGGCGTGAGCCACCGCACCCGGCTTAGCAGAGATCTGGAAAGAGACTGAGCCAGGGCCTTCTTTCTCCCAGTTGGTGCATGATCACCTATCTCACCTTTCAAAAGAGTTTGAGCATTACTTCCCAACCGCAAAAGACTCTCAAACTGGGAAGAAATGGATCTGCTACTTATTTGTAAATAAGCCAGGTGAATCAATTTTGTCTCTACTAGAAGAGGATCAACTGCTTCAGATCACAAATGACAACTTCACAAATGTTTGAGACAACTTCAAATCTCCATATGTTCTGGATTAAAGGCAGAATATCCCGAGATTGCCACAAAAGCACTGAAAAACCTGCTTCCATTACCAACATCCTATCTTTGTGAAGCAGGGTTTTCTTCAGTGAAAGCAACTAAAATGAGATTACAGCATAGAAGGGACATAAGCAACACACTTTGGGTGTCACTGTTTCCCATCACCCCCATCTAGTTGCAGAATAACAAGCTCAGGGCTCCCACTGATTCTACATTATAGTAAGTTTTATAACTATTTCATTATATATTGCAGTGTAATAATAATAGAAATAAAGTGCACAATAAATGTAAGGCATTTGAATCATCCCAACA
Source organism: Pongo pygmaeus (assembly GCF_028885625.2). Lineage (NCBI taxonomy): Eukaryota > Metazoa > Chordata > Mammalia > Primates > Hominidae > Pongo > Pongo pygmaeus. The sequence continues at coordinate 27,483,999 of NC_072377.2, forward strand.
CCATCCCTTGACATGGCCCATGAAAAAAATTGTCTTATCTGAAACCAGCCACTGGTGCCAAAATGGTTGAAGACCACTGATGTAAGGTGTTTCTTTCTTCTTTCTTTTTTTTTTTTTTTTTTTTTTTTTTTTGTGACAGAGTCTAGCTCTGTTGCCCAGGCTAGAGTACAGTGGCGAAATCTCAGCTCACTGCAACCTCCGCCTCCCAGGTTTAAGCAATTCTCTGCCTCAGCCTCCCGAGTAGCTGGGATTACGGGTATGTGCCACCATGCCCAGCTAATTTCTGTACTTTTAGTAGAGACAGGGTTTCCTCATCTTGGCCAGGCTAGCCTTGAACTCCTGACCTCGTGATCCACCTGCCTTGGCCTCCCAAAGTGTTGGGATTACAGGCGTGAGCCACTGCGCCCGGTTGGGTGTTTCTTTCTTTTTATTTATTTATTTTGAGATGGAGTCTCGCTCTGTCCTCAGGCTAGAGTGCAGTGGCGTGATCTTGGCTCACTGCAACCTCTGCCTGCAACCTCCACCTCCGGTGTTCAAGCGATTCTCCTGCTTCATCTTCCCTAGTAACTGGGACTAGAGGCACCCACCACCACACCCAGCTAATTTTTGTATTTTTAGTAGAGACGGGGTTTCACCATTTTGGCCAGGCTGGTCTCAATCGCTTGACCTTGTGATCTGCCTGCCTTGGCCCCCCAAACTGATGGGATTACAGGCGTGAGCCACCGTGCCCGGAATAGGCCGGGTGTTTGTTATAAATGCTATGATCCTGACCATTTAAAATCAATTTTTCTTTGATTTTTATTTTCAATTAATTTGATCATAGCTTAGATTACGTGACCTCTCTAAGTATTAGTCTACCCTAAAACTGTGTTCTTTGGATCACTCAAACAGTTCAGACAAATTTTTAAACACTGCAAACAGAGACTCCCATATAAGGAAAATGTGTACTCTTACTTATAGTAAAAACAGTTGGTAAGTTAACCCAACCTATGAACTCCTTTATTAAACAGCATTCCTCAATTTAAGGGATTGACCCTGATAACTGTGTCTGTACAACCTCAGCACATAGGCAATATTGGATGGGGCAAAGTGTTTATACTTGATTCAAGCTGAATCAAGCAAATTCTCATTTAAGGAATTTTAAATTGAAGGATAAAGACACTATTTTCTCTCTGCAGGTCTCATTTAAATTAGGTGTTTTGACTGGTCATCTTCTACCAGATGTTCAGAGATGCAGAGAAGTCTGTTGAAACAGAAAACAGTAAGCAGAAAACATGCGGCCCTACCAATACAAAGTGACAATTTTTCACCTATTTTTTATTTTTATTTTTTTTGAGATGGAGTCTCACTCTGTTGCCCAGGCTGGAGTGCAGTGGAGCAATGTCTGCTCACTGCAACCTCTTCCTCTTGGGTTCAAGCAATTCTGCTGCCTCAGCCTCCCTAGTAGCTGGGATTACAGGCATGCACTACCACACCAGGCTAATTTTTGTATTTTTTGTAGAGACGGGGTTTTGCCACACTGGCCAGGCTGGTCTCAAATTCCTGACCTCAAGTGATCCACCCGCCTTGGCCTCTCAAAGCACTGGGATTACAGGTGTGAGCCACCACTCTCAGCCATTTTTTCACATTCTTTCAGTTTCTTGTTTCTTTTTCTTTTCCTTTTTATTTTTTAATTTTAGTGATGAGGTCTTGCTCTGTCACCCAGGCTGGAGTGCAGTGCCATGATGATAGCTCACTGCAACCCTGAACTCTTGGGCTCAAATGACCCTCCTACCTCAGCCTCCTGAGGAGCTGGAACTACAAGCACATGCCATGATGCCCTGCTAATTTTATTTTATTTTTTTGTAGAGTTAGGGTTCATTTAGTTGCCCAGACTGGTCTGGAACTCCTGACTTCAAGCAATCCTCCTGCCTGGGCCTCCCAGATGCTGGAATTACAGGTGTGAGCCATTGTGTGAGGCCTCGTTCTTTGAGTTTCTAATTTTGGCTCATCATGAAGCATTATTGTATTGGTCTGTTCTCACACTGCTATAAAGATAATACCTGAGACTGGGTAATTTATAAACAAAAGAGGTTTCATGGACTGACAGTTCTGCACGGCTGGGTAGGCTTCAGGAAACTTACAATCATGGCAGAAGGTGAAGGGGAAGAAGGGTATGTCTTACATGGTAGCAGGAGAGAGAGAAAGCCCAGGGAAAAATGTGAAACACTTATCAAACAACCACGAGAACAGCATGGGGGAAACTGCCCTCATGATCCAATCACCTCCCACCAGGTCCCTCCCTCAACATATGGAGATTACAACTGGAGATGAGATTTGGGTGGGGACACAGAGCCAAACCGTATCAACGACTATACTTGCTTGAACCTGTGTTTCATCAGTTATTATATCTTGAAGTCAGAGAAATGTTTACTTAAATACCTTCTCACAGTTTTGGCATATAATGAAAGACAAATATACTCACCCTCAAAAAAAATAGCTGCCTTTTAGAATATTAAAATAGATAGACCAAAGGTCTGACTCAATAGAGCAAGTATGATCCTAAATTGAAGATACAAGATTTTAATTTTGAGATTCTAAGTTTATTAGATGTCTTTGATTTGTTATTGTTTCAGCTAAGTTTTACAGCAGTTATTTCCTCTTGGTATTTTTTCAATTTATTGAAAATACCTTTTTTTAAAAAAAATTCAAGAATGTCTGTTTAAAGATTTTTCTATTTGTTGAACTATAATCTATAGTTACTATTTACTGAGAGCCTAAAATATGCCAAGCCCTCTTTTTCATATATATTTTCTAATTTAATTTCCACAATATCCTATCCAGAAATGTATATATCTGCAAATATAGTGCAAGTTCAACTTGAAATTCAAACATCTGAAGTGTCCTGTCATAATGTCCTATCGCAGCTAATGTCTCAGAGTTCACTTCCATGAAGAATCATGTCTCTAATTTTTGCATCATTTCATCAAAATTCACTCATAGGCAATGTAAATCTTCTGCTCTTTTAATTTAAGGCACCACAGCTAGCACTTGCTTCAATTTGCATGTTTCCTTTGGCTAGATTCTCTCTTCTTTAGGAGCAATTCAGTAAACAAGGAGAGAAAAATATAATTCCTAGATCAAATTTAGAGTAAAGAAAAAAGCCAAAGAAATCAATTTTCTAATCCCAGACTCAGGTTATGGATTTATCTTATAACAGGTTAACAGACTAGCCTGGTCGTAGTTTTCATTTTGGAGAATACTCCTATATAAATGGACACAGAGGCAAACCTGGGATAAGATTCCCAATGTGAGACAGAGGACATTTCCAACATGTTGCACCCAGAGATAGGCACATGGCACACATCATCACCTTATATTTTACTTTCTATAGCCAGTCTGATTATACTATTTTGCTAAAGAAATACTTGTCATCAACTTCACCAAATCCCGTTCAAGATTGTTGGGGATTTATGCTAATATGACTTTAATTTACATATTTGAAATGTATCATTTTAGTAGTCTTTTTCCCTAAATTTTGAAATTAAATCTGTACTTCCATAGACCCTGACAGTTTTAAGTATTTTAAAGACTATCTAATGTTAATGCGTTTTTGCTGTTTAATGTGGATAGAAGATAATAATCTGTTTTAAATATGCAGTATATACATGTTAAGTAAGGTTGTATGTCTTTTCCCCTATTAATCTTCTTTTTGAAAGTTGATTTTTCAGTGAAACTTCAAAGGGCCAAGGGGAACACTAAATGCTAGCCTTGTTTAGAAACACTATGATGCTATTCAATTCCTCTGTTTTTGCCTGTATAAACAACCCTCTGATTTTGCCACTTTGTAACTCTGACCAAAGGAATGGCCTTGAAATCTGTGCTTCCTATACAGCCATCCTCAAACTTAGTTTTGTTTGAATAGATTCCATTTTAAACTGGAAAAAGTAAATTAAAAAAACATAAAAATGCAGTATATTGCTGAATTCTTTTCCAACAATATATTCGGAAACAGTAGGTGTATGTGCATGTGTGTATTACATGTGCATGTGTGTGTATTACACATGCACACATACATAAATGCACAGAGTTGAATGTATGTGCATGTATGTAATTTTCTAAGTATTAGTAAATTCAAAAATAATCCTAAACATCAATACTTTACAAATGTAGTAAAATGTACCTATGTTATGCAATTTTGCTTGTTTGTTGGTTTAGTTTTTTTTTTTAAATTTTCCTCTTCATGCGTTTGACGAATAGTAAAAGAATCGCTGCTTTTCATATCTGTGTGAAGATGAAAAATTAAGCTTTTGAAGGAAACACAACCCCAAGAAAATGTGATTTTGAATAGTTCATTAAAGACAGAAAAAGCAAAAAGTATTTGCCAAATAATATTCCCACCTGTACAGAGATAGGAAATTCTTATTAGCAAGAAGAAAGTCACATCGCTGAAAAGAAATTTTGTCCAGTTCCAAGAAAAAAGTAAGAAAGAATATACAATGATAAATGTTGAAGTGATGGGTAAATGAAGTATGAAGAATACGAAAATAAATGGAAACCATTTTTTAATGTGGAGGGTGTCTTTAACCTGCAGTAAACATGTTAAATAAGAAAAAAAAAAGGAGTACGTACATTTAAAAAAGGGAATTATGATGTCTCATTTTTGCATCCAAACTTACGTCCCTCCAATTCAGCAAGCTATGTTTTATTACAGGCATTCTTTTATAAAGTTGATAAGATGTTTTCTTCTTCCAGAAACTCTATTTTCCAGGCAGGCCTAAATTTGAGAGCTTTACCTGAAGATGTATTACTCATCTGTCATTAAAGCACAGTCACCACAATGATGTATAGTTCCAATACATCATCAGATTGCCATCACCCCTGTGATGTATTACTTACACTGAAGTAGCTGTCAGGAACAGGTTGTGGAAACTCAGCAACTTTTAATATATTCTTTTAAAAAAGACTATAAACATTTCTTCCCATGAAAAACTTCATGGTGAATGTAGTTCAACTCAAAATGTAACTTCGTCTTTACATTCCAGAGCATAATATGTTTGCCCTTATGTTTGCCCTTATGTTAATTATGGTTACCCATAATTAACAGCTGAAAATTGATAAGACCAAAGTCCTATGAAGCTGTCTATAGAAGAAGATCATTAGATCAATGGCCGGTTTTGTTTGGTTTAAAATCATTCAAAAATTTACCCAACAGAATGAGCTACAGTCACTCTCAGAGAAATTTGAAGATATTTTCATAATGAAGCCATTTCTCAAAATAGGTTGCAACTCCTCTTTCTGCTTAAAAGTTGACACAAAGAATCGTTAAAATACTATAGTCTTTTCCCCCTTCAATGCTGAATGACAGCAATATTTATGATATTGTGCCTAGGGGTAAAAAGATCCCTTAACTTGTAATTTCATCAATTACTTGAATCATAAACAGTTTGCTTACATTTGTATTCAATAGACTTTTGCACATTATTTGCAGCTATTTTCAGGAAACAAATTCATTTTTTATAGTCAAGAATTTTTTAATTTTAAAGAACATGAATTGTTAAACTGTCTCAAGTCAAGAGGAGGTGTCTGGAATCAAGATATCAGCATCTAGGAGTCCCACCTTTCCCCAAGGAGCTACATCGTTTTTCATGGACAGCTGTTCTATCCCCTTCTTTCTTTTGATAAACAAGACCAGCTGTCTCCTATTGCTCCCCTGATATATTTCATCCCACAATTAGGTACTTTTAAATTTATAATTGAGGTGATCATTATCTGTTTTTTAGCAGTTTTCTGAATCAGAATTCCAGGGGAGGAGAGTTTGGAGTGTTTGCTTGGGTAGTATCCAACCTGATTAAATTAGCTGATAAACTGTGTTAAGAAGCATTCACCATTAAAGAGGTACACTGCTCTTTGGTGGTGGGAATGGGGAGAAAGGATATCCTCATAAAAACGACTGCCTACTATAAAGTCAGAAGAGTAGATGCTTATTTTTATTTTTATATTATCTAGAATACAGTGACACAACTCTAAAACATTTCCAGCAAGACTTTCTAAAATTATTTTAAGTGATACAGTTTCATCCAGATGAGTAAAGACCTCAGAAGATTTCTCCTAGTAAAGAGTCAGCAATTTTGTGGTTATTGTTTTTTTAAAAAACAGGAAATAATAGAGGTATGTTCAAAAACCTGTAGCTTATACCAGAAAAAACACTTTGGTCATCCAAGCATGCCCAACTGTAGTGCTTGCCACAGGGTGAGTATTGAATACCCTAATAAATGGGGAAATGGATGGTAGAACAATGTCTTTTTAAATTTGATAACACTGGTGTGATAAAATTAGCACTGAGTTATAAATGCCAGAACTGATATTGGCATAGCAACAACCTTTTAAAAATTCACTTAACAGCTGCTTTAATTGAGTAAAGCAATGAGCATTTGAATTTATTTAAGATTCAACATATAAAATGTCTCACTCACAAGTATACACACACACACACAGACACACACAATTTATGTTAAATAATGATACAGGGAGATCTGCCTCTTGAAAATAGGGAGAAGATACTCAATGGTATCACAAAAATATGAGCAGCATTTCCTCTATTAGAAAGCTTTAACACCTAAGCTGATGTTCTGTAGATTTATGATAACCAGTTTCAACTAAGATAATTTTATAGTAGGTAAAGAAAGGTAAATTCCACACTTACCTTCATAATGCACATTTTAACCTCTTTAGCAAAGCTAGCTAGGTAATATGTGGAAGAAATAAAGTCAGTGGAGAATTTATACTTGCGAGAAGTTACAAAGTATTGCTAATACTTGAAGACAGATGACTACAAGAATTCATATTAAATGTTCCAGTTAGGGAATAACATAGGATGCATATATTGAAATTATGTGGAGTAAAACCTTAGCCATATTACTTTGATGTATATTTTTATTCCTGCTTTTATAACTGGACAGACATAAGAATGTGAAACAATTGTGATTTGAACATACTTTTGCTTCTGAGCTTCTCTGAGCACTTTTTAAATGAAAATGAGTATGACAAGTAAGTGTGGTTAAACTCATTTCACATCTGAATTACATTAATCAAAATATTAGTGCTATAAATTATCAAAATTTGTAGTAGTAGCGGTGACATTTCTATATTTATCAAGCAAGAATATTTAAAGTGCACAACTAAAGAGAAATTTTGATAAGGTACTTAATTTAGATTGTCAAGAAGTACTAGTAAATATATTTATAATACCATTTCAGATTACTTTAAACCACCTGCTTGCAAAAACAACTTTATAGATTAGAAGTAATCTCTGTAACTGGACCTATGTCTTAAACTGTTTTTTTTTTTGTTTTTATTTTTTATTTTTTCTCAGACAGAGCTTCACTCTTGTTGCCCAGGCTAGAGTGCAGCGGCGCAATCTTGGCTCACTACAACTTCCACCTCCTGGGTTCAAGCGATTCTCTTGCCTCAGCCTCCCTAGTAGCCGGGATTACAGGTGCCCACCTGTAAGTTGTAACTCAAATGATATGGAAAGGAAGAAAAAACAAATTGCTTTACAGCAGTGATTCTCACTGTGGAGCTTCTACACCAGCAGCGGGAACATAATATTGTAGAAATTCAGCTTCTCAGGCCACTACTGAATCTGAGACTCCAGAGACAGGCATGGTAATCTGTGTTGTTAGAAGCTTTCATAGTGATTCTGATGCATACTAAAAATTGGGTACCACAGGTTTAAACAATGCAGATTCAACAAGGATTGTTGCATGATACTAGAGGAATAATGCAATTCTTATACATAGTAATAAAACAATGATAACAAAAATTGTGTAACTATGGAACTAAACCAATGAGACTTTGAAGCAAATATGAAAACCAATGCATAGACAATACTAAGAATCTTAATATCATTGTTTACATAACAACTGTAGTAAAGATTATAATGAAGTAACCAAGGATTTTCCATTTGAATAAAGTGATAAAGCAAATGTGCCCAACTCAGAGCAAAATGCTTTCCTCATAAAGCTGGAAAATGTGTTTATATATTACAGAAATATTTTAGAAATAATAACCACCTTGCTGAACATGCAAAAAATATGCAAAGATAAACATAAAGCCATTGAGAAAAATCAATAACTGGCTTATGTCATAGCTTATATTTCTAGTATTAGTGACTTCTCAATTTACCTATAGAAGGATAATGTTCAGGGTACCATTGGTAGCATCAATTTAGTAAGGTGTTCACTCTTTATCAAAACAAAGAAATACTAATATCAATTAATATTCTAATAGCTGGGAAGAGTAAAATAATATCAACAGTTTTGTTTCTCATTTTTAAAGGCAGAATACAAAGCTAATTTCTTCCACTTAAAAACCATCTATCTGCATATTGTTTTATTTTAACTGACTGTATATCAATGGGAATTAGTTCATATTTATGCTGTTTGCAATACAAATTTAAATGTGTGTATTAGCCCTATTATTGTGGATTCTAAGCATTTATTTCTTGACATGGAAGGGTTAAATTTAGTAATGTGTTTTAGTTACTAATTTGGAAAGCAACGATTTAAGTTAAAAATGTGTAAGTCGTATATATAAGATGTCCTAATATTCTTCAGATGAATTATATGTGATAATCAAATTCAAATCATGTTAATATATTTATTTTAAAAAATAAAATTTTACTGATGGCATTACACTCATTTGTAAAATTTGTTTGTATATGAACATGTTTTTTGTCCATTTTAGAGTCTGAAGAATAATGATCTCAGAAAGCAGGTGCTAGTTGTATTAATTTCATCATATCTTAGGTAACACACAAGTGTAAATATTTTATCATTATCTTAGTCTGTGCTGTTATGACTATATGCCACAGATTAGGTAATTTATAAATATCAGAAATTTATTTCTCATTTTGGAGCCTAAAGAGTTCAAGATCAAGTCACCAGCAGGATTGATGTCTAGTTCAGGTGGATCTCTGTTCCCAAGAGGGTGCCTTGCACCTGCATCTTCTAGAAGGGAAAAGGACTGTGCTCTCACAGTCTTTTGGCAAAAGGAATGGAAGGTCCAGAGAGTGCTCCCTTCAACTATAATCTTTTTATAAAGGTGCTAACCACATTCATGAAGGTGGAGCCCTCGTGACTTAATCACCTCCCCAAAGCCACACTTTTTAATAATGTTGCATTAACTTTCAACACAAATTTTAGAGCGGGCACCATCATTCAAACCATAGCAGTCAGACACCATTATTTTTCTTGTGTTTTTCATTTAAAAAGCAGAAAGTCCTGTGACCATGTGTATTCAACTAGGACCTTGATTTTTTCCTTTAGCATCTCCATATTAATAAATGCAGTAAGTTATAACACTGTAAGTCTACATTTTATGGGTAGTTCACTTAAGCATTGATACTTTATGTTAATACTGTACAAATACTATAGACAAAACCGAAATTCCCTGAAACATTTCGGATAGTGTAAATAATCAATTTTCATCATGACATTTTGGATTTCTTTCTTTAGACAATGCAATCTGCATCACTTTAGATGTTGAAACATCATTTAACAAAGAAGATTCCATTTCCATCATGAAAATACATGTATTCGGCATTTTGTTTTGTTATTTGAGCTCATGAAGACTGATAGAAAGAAAGAGGGCTCAGGTCATCTCAGTGCTGGGTTATTGAAGATCTCCTCATGGGAATGAAGATGAACAGGACCCTTGAGTCTGGAAGGTTCTAACTCTGAGAGATTGGATCACAATTGACTTACACCACTCCTCTCATGCTTAACCTGTCTCTCAAAAAGCAGATGTCCTTGTTTCTTTACTCCACATCTGTTCCATAACACCTTAATCACTTTGCCTTTGATTCCACAGCTTTGATTCCCAGATTTTGTTCATTCTTTTCAAAGTGAATAGCTTCATCTTTAACATCGCTAGTCCTTGCTCAGGCTTTCATTGTCTTGTGACTACTGCTTAACGTCTTCTGTCGGTTTAGGTCTCTGAGTCTGTGCGGTTCTGTGCACTTTCATCTGTACATTCTTCTCTGTATGCCAGGTACTCAGACTCCCGGAGAGAGACTTAACACCAATAGAGCTTACCTGTTGTTCAGAGTCTCATACGTATATCTCAAATTATGTCCATAAAAAAATTTAAAAGTGTGTATTGGATCTCTTAAATTCAATTTCAAAAATATGACACAGCATTTTCATAAATAACTAGAAATCAATGATGCAGCAGGCAAAATAAAATATAAGAGGTGAAGAAATATTAAGGGTGAGATAGTATTAATTAAAATAAACATAATCCTGCTCCTGAGTCTTATCAAGCTACCAGTTAATATATCATCCACAAAGAAAAGCCTTTATCATTATCAAAAGACTTTGACATTAAATACAGATATCAGAGAAATTGGCTTTATAGACATTTTCCCCAAGTTTAGGCATATTCAAACACATAAATCACACAAATATAGCACTCAAGGTAATGTTTTTAACTTGAGTATGTCTTTGAAAATTTATTAAAAGTGAAAATTGTGTGAAGGATTGAACGAGATAGAGCCTAACAATTATTCATTTTCACCAGACATGGTAGAATTAACAAAAATATTCTGGCAGTGTTTATAAGATATTCTGGGTGATTTGGGATTTTAATGAACCATGATTCCCTGCTGCTGCGACCCCTCTTGTATCAAATTATAATTAGTGTGTGTCAAGATACATTTATTTCGATGTCTGCCAAGAGCATCTAACTGCAGCAAACAGTGTCATGTACTAAAAAGAGCATGTGTTTGAGATTTGAAATGAACTGGATTTGAAATCTTACATTCAGAGGCTACTCAGTCTTTTCTCTCAAGTAAGCTTGTTTGGTTGTCAGCTACCAGAATAGTTATAGTGTCAGCCACCAAGCACACTAGAACAATTCATCATCACTTTAAAATAATGCTTGAAAACATACTGTAGCATTTCCTCTGCTCACTCTACATGAACTTTCAGTGCCTCAACACTTCCAACAAGTACTTCAGAATTCACTTGATAATAATGCCTACCTTGTCTACCTTACAGAATTGTTGAAAGAAACAAATGAGCCTCACTGGAGAGAAGGGAGAGCCTCCAGGAGACATAATAGCAATTGAAACACACAGACCAAAAACTGGAAGAGTACCAGCCAAGTAGAACCTAGGAAGACAGAAAGTCAGCTCTAAAAATAAAAAGCAAAAAATTATTGATGATTTTATAAAGTGATATACCCTGAGATTTTTTTCTCCCCCAATATTCTTAAAACATATAAAGAGTACATCTCTCAGTTGTAAATGAAAACACTCAGGAAGGAAAAAAGTAGGAAAAAGTGGAAGAAGTTTTTTAAAGTAGAGAAAGAGAAAATCAAATAGCAGCTACGTTTCAAAAAGTTATGTGTTAATTATTTTCAATGAACCTTAAAGAATATTTTATAGTCATTCACTTTTCCCAAAGTAAGAAATGTGCTGGGAAGTTCAGGACCATAGAGAGAAAACTGACAGAATGAATCATGAGGAAAGAAAAAATAGAATCTCTGGAAGACTTTGACTGTATTTAGATCAAACAATGGATCAACAAAGAGTGAAGGAAAAGATACTTAAATTTTAAAAATACATGGTTGTATATTTATAGTTTGCATATAAAACTAGGATATTTGGGATCTATAGAAAAGAGTAGGTATTATAACTGTGATAAACACATAGAATTTGACAAAGTATCATAGTTAAGCTAAAAATATCACAAAGTTAAAGTATTAATTTATTCTTAAAAGGCATTGTGAATATATATGAATAAGACATAATTCCTGCCATACTGGGAAATAAATAAAATATAGTCGGTTAGTTAAAATGAACATTGTAACTGACTTAGTGAAATATATTTAAAGTGCTTATACTATGAAAGAAAAAATGGGGGATGATAAGCATTCCTGAGTCTTAATGTGATCTAATATTAGTGTACAAGTCTAGAATGGGAAATAAAAGTAGGACATGGATAAACTGGAGAGATTATAAATATAATTTTTTTTTTTTTTAGAATAAAGATGTTCAGGTAAACTACAATCAAAATCAGGTTAGAGAGGACACATTTTGCATTTTCTGTGCAGCAATGTCTCTTTTAATTAAGTACTAGCTTGTTTCGTGTCTGACCATTAAGTTCCTTTCAAAGGTGTTTTTTTAATGTTTCAATTCCCATGGCCTCACTTGATTGGAACAGAGAGGGCAGGAGTCATAAGATGAATGAATGAGTCCTGGTCTAAGGTTTTCCATAGCTCTCTCACATGAATATCTAGTTAAGTTTTATTTTTAAAGTTCTGAGTTTTGAGGAGCTGAGAATTATGCTATGTGGAAAATTCTAGTCATAACTAAGAGAAGAGAAACTGAGAGAAGATGAAAAGAAATTCAGAGATTCTAGTTGGTATTTGAATCTCTCATTTCCACAGTTTTGAATGAACTCCCATGTCTCTGTTATGTTATGGTTTATTTGATTCTTGAAATAACTTTTAATCTCAATTATTTTTGTGTGATTTCTGTCTTGTTTTGTTTTGTTACTGTATTTTTCAGTGTAAAGGTACTTTGTTGTTGTTGTTTTTGTCTTCCCAACATTCATTCCCGTCGCTGTCATTGATTTTGGGAAAACTACATCTTACCAGCTGGATCTAGCTAGAATATCTGACTCGTGCTAAGCCAGGCAGTACATTTCATATCTCTGCCAACAGTAATTGGAATAGGAATACGTAACCCAAGCCATTACAATTAGTGCTAATTATCTGTACTGGAACTACAACAATCTACAAGTCACTGGAATGCTGGAACGAGGACTGCCCTTCAACTGGATAAAGAAACATGTATTCTTTACAACTTTAGAAACCATCTTATATCTGCAAGATGAAGCTGATAAACAGGGAGAAAACGGAAGTGGGAGAGAGAGAGAGAGAGAATCTTGGTGACAATTGAATTGGCAGATAAAGGCTTACATTAATCTTGCCTTGTGTTTTTAACTTTGTGGATCATTAAATCGTCTTTATTATTGAATCCAGTTTGAATGAGGCTTTCCATTACTTGCAATATCACAAATTCTAATGTCTGTTTTGTTCTCGTTAGATTATACTTCCTTGCAGGAAAAATAACAGAATTTCTAGGCATTCCATAAGCATTAGACATAAATGGGTGTTGGTGTCACTAAAATCTAGCTCTCTGTGAAAAGAACATTTTACAAGACAGGACATGATAAGAAAATGGATATTCCAAGTAGGACCTCTTTGAAAGACTAGTGTTGGCCGGGCACTGTGGCTCACACTTGCAATCCTAATGCTTTGGGAGGCCAAAAAGGGAGGATTGTTTGAGGTCAGGACTTTCAGATCAGCCTGGGCAACATGGAGAGACCTCATCTCTAGAAAAAATAAAAAAAATTACCAAGCATGGTGACAATCACCTGTAGTCCAGCTACTTGGGAAGCTGAGACAGAGGATCCCTTGAGCCTGGGAGATGGAGGCTGCAGTGAGCTGTGATCCCACCACTGCACTCCAGCCTGAGCAACAGAGTGAGACCCTGCCTCAAAAAAAAAAAAAAAAAAAATCACAAAAATACTAGTGTGGTGGCACATATACTTGACTCTGTATTGGGTCTCACATATCTTGCGTGTTTCCTTCTTGAGATGGAATTTTCAGTTGCCGAACACATGCACCATGAAATGTGGACAACACAGGATGTGAATACCTCTCTAAAATGTACCATGTACCTTAAGAAACTCAGTGTTAGAATAGGGACTCTCAGACTCACTTATCCAGAAACAAAGACCAAATAACATTCAGAAAAATAATTAAAATCATTTATGTAATATCATTAAAAATATCAAAATAAATCGGCAAACATATACAAAAGAATAAGAACACAGAAAGTCCTATAGACTGTAATGGGAAGAAACTTCAAGATAAAGAAAGTAAAACAATGAAATAAATATATTAGCATGCCACTCAGGTGGTCTAGAGAACAAGAACTAGTTAAATAAGAGGTGTTTTAAAAGGAATTGACTCATGTTATTGTTAGGGTGGCAAGTCTGAAATTTGTGGGGCAGGGTGGCAGGCTGGAAATCAGGCAGGACTTGATGCAGAATTCCTTGATTCGGAAGTCTTGAGGCAGAATTTCTTATCCTTCCAGAAATCTGTTTTGCTATTCAAGCCCTCAACTGATTGGATAAGGCCAGCCCTAATTATCGGGGTAATTAACTGATTGTAGAAGTAAACCACGTCTACAAAATACCTTCAGTGCAACACCTAGATTAGCGTTTGATTAAATAAGTGGATACTACAGCCTGGCCAAATTGACTGGTAAATCTGTAATCATCACACATGCTCTATTACATAGTCAGATTGCACTCAGTTGAAGAGTTAATTAGTGAATTTAAAGTAAATGGCTGAAAATTTTACAGCATTGTCACATATATAATTTTTTGTCAAATTGAATATATTCACTTTGTGCCATAGGCTAAAGAGTAAGCAAATGATCAATGACTAGAACACAACAGTAATAATAAGAACAAATGCAGGAATCTATCTATGAGAGCAATGAAGGGCCATTGCTGTTCTGAGAAGTGAAGTCACAAATCTCCCTCACAGGACCGCTGTGTTTTGAGTCACCTGTTCACGAGCACTGAACTGCTCAGAGGTAGGAGGAGTAGCAGTGGGGCAAGAGAGATGTGGGTAGTTTCTGGGTATAATTTGAAGGTAACCTGACTTCCCGATGCACTATTTGTAGGTTGTGAGGGGAAGGGAGTCAAGAATAAATCCAAGTGTATTGACTGCAGCCCAGAGCGAATGGAGGGAGCATCAAGCCCATGAGTGGAGGATGTTTTAATGCCATGACCACGATTTCTATTTTGACTATATTAAGCTTGAACATATTCTGTCACCCCAGAACTACCCCTGCTTCACTGGATCTGCCCTGCTTTCTTTTCTAGAATCTTTAGGTCTGCAGAGGGTCTTTGCATCTGCTGGAAAACTTTCTTCACATACCTGCTGCCTCTGTGTTAAGCTTTTACCAAACGTCACTTACACGACACCATGAGACCTTGCCTGACTTCACGGCACACACTCCTCAGCAACTAAATTTATCATCTCCATTTCATATTTATTATTTTTATCCTCTAGCATTTATCTCTGACAAAACATATAGTTTTTTATAATTGTTCATATTTTTGTAGGATTGTAGAGCACGTCCATTAAAATTGCCTGTGGTTGAATCCAACCTCCACTACTTACTCTTGGACAAATTACTAAACCTCTCTACTTCAGATTTCACACCTGTAAAATCAGGTTAGTAATACTTAATAGTGATGGGGTTATTAGACTTTATTAGACTTAATTGAATGGTGATTTATGCCAAACTTAACTAGCAATGATGGCATATAAAAAACATAAAATAAAATGTTAAAATTCAAAGAAAAAAACTAGTTGCAATATTTAGGAAAAAATTAACTCTAATTAAATATTCATGAGAAGGAGAGAGAAGTGAAAAATGCAGACTAAATGTTTCGGTCAAACATTAGGATTGAAGTGAGAATTAGAACATGAATTCCTTTCTACAGTTCATACTCAACAGCTCATCAATAGGGAAAAGCCAACCTACAAAACAGCCAATGTCAAACAAATTCCTTTTAACACCTACTATATGCTTAGACACAGACTTAGATTCATTTAAAAAGAGGTAGCTTTTTCTAGTA
Organism: Pongo pygmaeus; assembly: GCF_028885625.2. Lineage (NCBI taxonomy): Eukaryota > Metazoa > Chordata > Mammalia > Primates > Hominidae > Pongo > Pongo pygmaeus. The sequence goes on from NC_072377.2 coordinate 27,499,709, forward strand.
TTTTAATAACAAGAAGGTAAGCAACACAATCATTATTATGCAGATAATGAGCTAGTGTATTAGAGAAGGGAAATGATAGTCACATGAATCCACATTTCTTAGACTGAAAACCCTTGTTTGCCTTCTCTAATCCAGAGGAGTTTCACTTTATTTCATATAATGCTTCATCAAATGAAATTGACTTAACACACAGAGCAGTTTTCCAACCTACACTTTGTTGATGTTGAAATAATGTGGATCATAAATAAGTGCTTTGGTAGGTGTTCAGACATAGAGGGTACTAGAGGGTACAGAAGTAAGGAGATATGAAACCAAATGTATTGAAGATACTTAAACACTCCTCCCTTTATTTTAGCTATCATGAAAGCAAACTGTTAAACATCGTTTTATAGTTTTGTCAAGACAAGGAAAAATTATAATTAAAATAATGGTACCAAACTATAAAATTATTAAATCATAACTTCTCTGATATTTGGAGATTTTGTTTTGTTTTTTCTGAATAAGAGACTCACGGAAAAGCCCTATTGGGGCCATAACTTAATGTAAATTATTAATTGTGTTCTAAATGTTCTGGGCATTAAATATACTAAGGATTTAGTATCAAAATTGAATGCAGTTGGAAATTATGCTGACAGACAATTGAACTTAGGCTTTAATCAATTTGGCCATTATCAAATCTCTAGTAAATTTTTGGCTAATGACAAAATAACACAAACACACACATACTCACACACACAGACAAGCAAACCATTATGCAAGAGTCATAGACTGAGATTAGCATTTCTCTAACTTCAGTTGAAAAGAATTTTTTACTTTCTACCAGCAAATAATATAGGGTGAGTGTTACATGTGTGTACACAAATGCCTGTGTGTGTGTGTGTGTGTGTGTGTGTGTGTCTGTGTGTTGCTGGCAAAGAAGGTATATTACAGAATATTTTTATCAGGCCAGAGCAAGTACTCGGCCTAATATACTAACAAATAATGAAGCTTTCACAGCATGAATTTATTTATTTTTATTTTTTTCTATTACTATATAATTCAAATGAGAGTGAATTGTCATTCTTTTTGCTTACTAAATTACATTTTTCTCTCTGTTTTCCTTTTTAAAATTTAAATTTGATTTGCTATACTTGTTTTAATATTTTGGAGGAAACTTAATTTATAGTCTCTTTGCTAAATGCTTTGCATTTTAGACCATAAATTTTCTCTAAGAGCTATTTCTAAAATACACTCTAAAAATGGGAATAGGAGAGTATCTCTGAAAATCTTCCCTCTGTAAAACGAAATTTAAAAGTCCTCAAAATAGCTGGGCGTGGTGGCACACGCCTATAATCCCAGCTACTCAGGCAGCTGAGGCACAAGAATTGCTTGAACCCAGGAGGCGTAGGTTGCAGTGAGCCGATATCATGCCACTACACTCCAGCCTGGGCGACAAGGCAAGACTCTATCTCAAAAAAATAAAATAAAATAAAATAAATAAATAAATCCTCAAAACGGTTTATCTAACTTACATTGAACTGTGGGAATTAACGAAAGGCTTGCAACAATTCAAGTAATGTCTATTGTAGAAAAATGGAACCTCGGTTAGAAACAGTGAGCTTTGTTTTTTAACATGCCTTATTTGCATCTTCTCCCCTCAGCTCTATGCTGAAAACCAAAAGCACGATAATCACAGTGACAGGAGATATTCCAAATTCCCATTCTGAAATAGTTGGCATAATCTGACCTGTTGAAAACTTCTTTGGTGCCAGGCATGGTGGCTCACACTTGTAATCCCAGGACTTTGGGAGGCCGGCAGATCACGTGAGGTCAGGAGTTCAAGACCAGCCTGGCCAACGTGTTTAAATACCATCTCTACTAAAAATACAAAATTAGCTGGGTGTGGAGGCATGTGCCTGTAATCCCAGTTACTTGGGAGGCTGAGGCAGGAGAATTGCTTGAACCCGGAAGGCGGAGGTGGCAGCAAGCTAAGAACCCCCACTGTCCTCCAGCCTGGGTGACAGACCAAGACTCCGTCTCAAAAAAATATATAGAAAATAAAACTTCTTTGGAAAATGAAATTTGCACGGCTGCTCTTCACTTGAACTGAGTCAGAGCTTGCCCAAGCTAAATATCTTTTCCCTGGGGGTATTGATCAAAAACAGACGACAGCAATTGTTGAACATCACAGCTACCGAGGCAGCAGTAACAGTTGTCTGAAACAACAAGCTTATCAAAAAGTTTAAATGGAAGTCTTAGAGAAAATATGCATCTGACAAAGTTCTAATGTCCAGAATCTTTAAGGAGCTTAAGTTAACAAGCAAAAACCAAACAACCCCATTAAAAAAGTGGACAAAGGACATGAACAGACACTTTTCTAAAGAGTACATACAAGCATTGAACAAACATATGAAAAAATCCTCAACATCCCTAATCATTATAGAAATGCAAATAAAAACCACAGTGAGATACCATTCACACTAGTCAGAATAGCTATTATTAAAAAAGGAAAAAAAAAATAACAGATGCTGGCTAGGTTGCAGAGAAAATGGAACACTTATATACTAGGAAGGAATGTAAATTAGTTCAGCCACTGTGGAAAGCAGTTTGGTGATTTCTCAACAAACTTAAAACAGAACTACCATTTGAAACAGCAACCCCATTGTTAGGTATACACCCCAAATAATTTAAATTATCCCACCATAAAGACACATGCATGTGTATGTTTGTGGCAGCACTATTCACAATAGCAAAGACATGAAATCAACCTAAATGCCCATTAATGGGAAAATGTGGGACATACATACTGTGGAATATTATACAGCCATAAAAAAGAAAGAGATTATGTCCTTTGCAGAAACATGGATGCAACTAGAGTTGCATTACACTAAGTGAACTAACACAGGAATAGAAAACCAGATACCACATGTTCTCCCTTATTAGTGGGAGTTAAACATCGAATACAAATGGATACAAAGAAGGAAACAATAGACACTGGGGCCTACTTTAGGGTGAAGGGTGGGAAGAGGAAGAGGATAGAAAAATAGCCTGTTGGGTACAGTGTTTATCATCTGGGTGATGAAATAATCTGTACACCAAACTCCTGTGACACACAATTTACGTATATAACAAACCTGCACATATATCCCTGATTTTTTTTTTTTTTTTTTTGAGACCGAGTCTCGCTCTGTGGCCCAGGCTGGAGTGCAGTGGCTCGATATCGGCTCACTGCAAGCTCCGCCTCCCGGGTTCACGCCATTCTCCTGCCTCAGCCTCCCGAGTAGCTGGGACTACAGGCGCCCACCACTGCGCCCGGCTAATTTTCTGTATTTTTTAGTAGAGACGGGGTTTTACGGTGTTAGCCAGGATGGTCTCGATCTCCTGACCTCGTAATCCACCCACCTCGGCCTCCCAAAGTGCTGGGATTACAGGCGTGAGCCACTGCGCCCGGCTGTATCCCTGATTTTAAAATACAAGTTAAAGAAAAATCTTGGGAATGTTCTGTTCATAAGGACTCTGAAAATATCTCATATATTCTTTGAATTTGCGTAGCTTTGATAAATTCCTGAGCAGCACACATAAGCATAAGGCTGTGTGTGTGTGCCCAAGACTGTATGCGTGTCCAGGAGAGACCTAAAAATACCCTAAGGTCTGGACTCTAGAAGACCTTGAGGCTCTGTATAAACAGGAAGTGAAGATTAAGCCAACACGTAAAAGGCCTGGGCGCTGAAGAGGCACCATAACATGCACACAGAGCTCCTCAACAAAGGATGGAAGACCTATTAGTTCTAAGAATTTAAGGAACCAATTAAATTTAAATATCTATTAATCATTAGTTGACCATCAAGAAATCTGAGTAGAGACTTAAGTAGGCACACACAGGTGACAACATTATAGAATGAGATCAGGAAAATCACTAAACTAATTTAAAAAAAATGGTAACAGCAGTAACAATAAACCCAGAAAAGCAGGGCAATTTGAATTTCAGAGTGGCTACATATATTAGTTCAAATGTAAAGTTTTCAACAAAATACTGTGAAATATGCAAAAAAAATAAGAAAGTGTAGTCCATACATAGGATAAAAAGCAGTCAATAGAAACCATCCTTATGGAAGCCCAGGCATTAAACTTATTACACAAAGACATTAAACCAGCTGTTTTAAATATATTTGAATATATGTTATAAGAAGTAATGACTCTAGAACTAAAGGAAGTTAGCAGAATATTGTCTCATAAAATAGAGAAGAGTAAAAGAAAATCATGAAAACGAAGAAAATAGAAATTCTGAAGTTAAAAAAGACAATAACTCAAATGAAAAAAAATTGTAAGACTGACAACAGCATTTGAGGTGATGGAAAAACAGTTACAAAACTTAAAAATAGGTAAATTGAGACTATACGGTCTGGGGAACAGAAAGCAAAAAGAATGAAGAGAAATGAGCAGAGTCCCATGGAAGACCATCACACATACTAACATACAAACATCAAAGTCATAAAAGAAGAGAGAATGTATCAGAGAAAATATATAAGGAATACTGGATAAAAAAATTCCCAAATATAATGATAATATGTTAATATGTAGATTCAAGAAGCTCGCCAAACTTCAAGTAGAATTTATTCAAAGAGAGTCACACTTGTCCCATCATTATCAGACTTGTTAAAAGAACCTTGAAAGTAAGAATAAAGTAGCATCACATCATGCACTACAATTTGTCAGAGATTAACAACTGATTCTCATCAGAAACTGTGGCGTTCAGAGGCTGTAGAATGACATATTCTAAGTCCTAAAAGAAAAAATACAATCAAACAAGAATTGTCTCCAGCAATAGTTTTTCAGAAATAAAAAATAAAAAAATCACACCCCCAGATAAACAAAACCAGAAAATTCTTCACCAGCAGACTTGCCCTATAACTATGAAAGGAAGTCTCTCAGGTTAACATGAAAGTAAACTGGATAGTAAATCAAATCACATGAAAATATAAACAGCACTGGTAAAGGTAACTACATAGGTTATGAAAATGACAGTATAAATTTTGTTTATAATACAGTAGTTTTTTCTATATCATAAACACTCTTCATGAAGCAATAATTATACATCTATGTTGATCAGCATATATTACAGAATGATAAAATTTTTAGAGAAATAAAGGCACAAAGGAACTGAGAGAGAATTAACTACATAGGATCAAAGGTTTTACAATATATAAAAAATAAATTGGTATTCATTAAACTAGATTCTTATAAATTATTGTTAGTTTTAATCTCAGTGCAAGAAATTGTCTGAAAACTTTATATAATATTATATAATGTGTATACATTATATGATGTCTAATACATTATCTAAAAGCATTATATAATATTTTATTATATACTATTTGATATTATATAACTTTATATATTATATAACATTATGCATGTTATATATTATATAATTATTATGTATTATGTATTTGGATTGTTACTTGTATATATACTTGTATATATATGTATATACTTGTATATGTGTACATTATATGTTATATAATGTACACATATACCCACAGATGTACAAATATATCACAAGTAACAATCTAAAAATGAAATTAATAATATTACTTTATGTACAATAACATCAAAAAATTTAAAATAATTTCAGAAAAAGAAGCAAAAGGCTTATACACCAAACTATGATGAAACATCACTGAAAAAAATTAAAAATATTTATGCACATAGAAAGAGATCCTGTATTCGTGACTGGAAAATTTACTATTATAAAGATATTAATACTTTCCAAACTGATCTAACAGATTTAATGAGATCCCTGTCAAAAGCCCAGATGCCTTGTTTGTTTTTTTTTCAGAAGTTGACAAGCTGAAACTTATCCTCTTTTTCTTTCTCTACTTAATTTTTAATTTATAATTGACCAAATGTTTAATAATTGTACATATTTATGGGTACATTGTGATGTTTTAATGCATGTATACAGAGTATAATGATCAAACCGGGCAATTACCATACCCATCACTTTAAGAATTTATCATATCTTTGAGGTGACAACATTCAAACCTTTTTCTTTTGGCTCTCTTGAAGCACCCTAAAACTTAAAGTATAATAAAAAAAATTTAAAAAAAAAGAAATATATACCACATTTGTTATTGGCTACAGTCACCCTACAGTGTTATAGAACAGTGACATTTATTCTCCCTTTCTAATTGTAACTTTGTACCCGTTGACCTCTCTTTCAATGATGATGCAACCCTGTTAGCTCTATTTCCCCCCAATTTTACAGGGTTAATTAAATTCTTATCTTACATATTTTTTCCTTATGTGTTTATAGATTAGGCATTTTTGTGTGTTGCTTCAGGAATGGATACTATTTATTGAATTTAATATCTATTATGTAAATATTTTTGGGATATATAAATGTATCCTGATGCTTATTTCTTGTTTCAGTAAGTAAATTAAATGCAAGTCACCCATCTAGCAAAAGACCCTCTGCTCCAATTTTCTCAGCTTCACTGCATCTGCCACCTGTACATCCGGCAGTTTTCATGCAAAGTCAATCATATCATGACCCCAGTGTCAGGATTCTTATACTCATTGGTTGATACTTTATCTGGGTCTTTACAAGCACAAATCTCTATAAAGAAAATCCTTATTTGAATGACTCTAAAAAAAGAAATAAGCCTCTTCATTAAACTGATAGAAAAGTTTAATATTCATTTCTCAAATAAAATAAATAAAAGCTAGTTTTACTCGTCCTGATCAATAACATGTGAACTTTTATATTTCATACTGAATGCCTACTTAAAATGATGAAGGGATTGCCACTTAGAAGGCAGTTAAAAAGAGGGTTAGAAGATGATATATTTCAAACACTAAAATTTTATTTCTATATGCCATAAATGTAAAATGACTTGCAAAGTGACCTCTTTGGTACTTCGTTAGAATTCAATATTTTAAATGTAGAGTAATTTGGGATGCACTTAATAGGGTGCATATTATACAGACATGTATATTTTGTTCTGATATTTGGCTTTCTCTATTTACATGAATATGTATTCATATTTTCTTTTTAGATTACCATATGTTTAGAAGTCAACTCTATTGCTTTTTTTAAAAAAGAAAATCATTTAAAATTTTAAGATGTGTTTTCCTAAAAGATTATGTTTTATAAGACAAAGCACCCTAAAGATGAGTAGAATTTTGAATTTACTCTGTCTTTGGGTAATTATCATATTATGGAGGAGTCTGTTGCTCAGATAAAACATTTAGAAAAAATAAGAAACTGGTAAATGTACATGATAATATCTTTCTCCACCCTTCTAACTGATACTGAATTATATTCAGGTCTCTCATGATAAATGCATATGACCTCACAATTTCTAACTTTATAATAGATTCTCCACCTGCCTGAGTGTATTAAGCCCTCAATGTTCTGACTTCATAAAAACTTAACTATTCCCACCCCATGGTTTCTAAAACAAGAGTAATATATCAATCTATCTTATAATACAATAACTCTCATTGACCCTGCAATCGGCTTAAATTATGTTCAATAGTATTGAATATATGTACATTTAAAACTAAGTAGAAACTATTAATGCTAATGGTTCTTATATATTTTTAAAAATGTCATTTAATTACAAAGCAATTGCAAACCAATACAATTACCAATTAACAATATTAATTTCATGTACACAATAAATTTCTCAAAATTTCTGAAATTAATTTCTTGTCCTAATATTAATATACAATTGACTTATACATAAAGGTTTATTAAGTGTGGCATATTTGTACAACCTTATCTAAAATGACTCAAACATTTCAAATATGTTCAGTCATATTTATTATGTAATTAATTAGTGCATATTACCCTGATTTTTTTTCCCATTAACTCAAGTAATGTAGTACAACATAATGCAACCCAGCTGTAAATAAAGAAAAATACTTAAGCAATTGGTTAAGAGAATGTCAGAAATTGGCATGAGATTGTAATATAAGTGATCAGATAATAATAATAATTAATAATAATATTAATAATAATTATTATAGTGGCAGTGGAGTGCAGGGGCACGATCTCAGCTCACTGCAACCTCCACCTCCTGGGTTCAAGCAATTTTCCTGCCTCAGCCTCCTGAGTAGCTGGGATTACAGGCCCTTGTCACCAGGCTCGGCTTATTTTTGTGCTTTCAGTAGAGACAGGGTTTCGCCATGTTTGCCAGGCTGGTCTCAAGCTCCCGACCTCAGGTGACCTGCCTGCCTCAGCCTCCCAAAGTGCTGGGATTATGGGCGTGAGCCACTGTGCCTGGCCTATAATTATTTTATTTTGGATTTAATTTAACTATAAATTGAAGATAAAAATATCATATAACTCATAGATAATTCTATCTGAAGGCCCTGTCCCACACACCTGTAAAACATAGATGTGCAATTGAGCTCGGCTATTTCTTAGTTGGGTTACAGAACATAAGTTCCTTAACATTTTAAGCCTCTTGCTCTTCCTTTATGAAATCTAGAAAATAGTAACTACAAATTTAGAGTTGCTGTGTGGGTTTCTCTCTCTCTCTCTCTCTATATATATATATACATACACACACACACATATATGTGTGTGAATATACATATTCATACCTACATAGCCAAATATATGTGTGTGTACACACACACACACACACGTGAGAAATAGCAAAGGACAAGTGCAAACTAGAAAGGCTGTAATCCCAGAAAAAGGAACACATACACACACACACACACACACACACACACACACACACAGATTCATATATTAGTGAGTTTATGCATTAAGTCCCTGGCACAATATGTATTCACTGGGGAACAAAGCAGGCATTTGACAAATGATAGGCCCTATTATTGTTACTACCACATAAAAAATGAATAACTATGTTGTTGATTAGGCAAGTATTTCTCCAATAATATTAACTTCCAAAGGGTTGTCCCTTCCAGGTAACGTAATAAGACAATAGAATTAAAATATGAGAACCCTTAAGAAGGGCAATTTCAGACTTTCAAATAATTCAGTGAGGGAGATATTTTATTTTGGAATGTATTTAGTGCCATTTACATCACACTGGAGTAATTGTGTCTATTCTACATATAGCTAGTTCAGTGTATACACTAAGTATATGCATTTGTATGCATGTGTGTGTTTTTTTAAGTGATGCAATTTTTATACCAAAATATATTTCATTTTTAGGGTTACAAGAAATAGTTATACTAAAGTATAAAACTTCTTTCACTATCTTTGACATCCTCAATTGGTCACTAATCATCTGTATGGATTAACATTTCTTTGGGCATCCAAAAATGATCTGGCTTTATGTGCAGAACTATTATCCACAATCAATTGTACACTTTTTTGTTTGTTTTTTAGGTGCAAATGATTCTGTTTTACTGAGAATGATAGTTGAATGTTTACATCTAAACATGATCTGACTTACAGTGAATACTATAAACTCTATACCTAATTGAACATCCCTACAGAAGGTTGAGATGTAGTTCAATTAAACGAATATAAGATGATAACTTTTTATGTCTAGCACTCAAATATTTTAAAGATTGAAATAAGTTTGGGGGTTTAATCTTACCCTTCAATGTAATGCCTACTCACATTGGAGCTATAAAACAATTAAATATGAGTCTTCCCTTTGTAATTGTGGGCCAGCTTGTTCAGAATAACCTTTTCAAAAGAACCTAGGAACTCTGGAGTAAATATTTCTTTTTTTTTGAGATGGAATCTCACTCTGTCTCACCCAGGCTGGAGTGCAGTGGTGCAACCTGCGCCTCCCGGGTTCAAGTGATTCTCCTGCCTCAGCCCCCTGAGTAGCTTGACTACATGTGTGTACCCCCACACCTGGCTAATTTTGTATTTTTAGTAGAGATGGGATTTCACCATGTTGGCCAGGCTGGTCTCAAACTCCTAACCTCAGGTTATCCACCTGCCTTGGCCTCCCAGAGTGCTGGAATTACAGGCATCAGCCACTGCACCTTTCCTGGGGTGAGCACTTCTTAAAAATTCTTCTTAAAAGCATCAGAAGTTTGAAAAGTCAGTGAGAAGCTGAAATACTATTGTATTAGTCCATTGTCATGCTGCTATGAAGAAATACCCAAGTGTATTAGTCTGTTTTCATGCTGCTGATAAAGGCATACTTGAGACTAGAAAGAAAAAGAAGTTTAATGGACTTACAGTTCCACATGGCTGGGGAGGTTTCACAATCATGGTGAAAGGCAAGGAGAAGCATGTCACGTCTTACATGGATGGTGGCAGGCAAAGAGAGAGACCTCATGCAGGGAAAATCCCATTTTTTAAACTATCAGATCTTGTGAGACTTATTTACTGTCATGAGAACAGCACAGGAAATACCTGCCCCCATGATTCAATTATCTCCCACTGGGTCCCTCCCACAACACATGGGAATTATGGGAGCTACAATATGAGATTTAGGTGGGGACACAGAGCCAAACCATATCACCAATATTAATTTATAAAGAAAGAAAGTTTAATTTATTCATAGTTCCTCATGGCTGAGGAGGTCTCAGGAAACTTCCAATCATGGTGGAAGTCCCCTCTTCACAGAGCAGCAGGAGAGAGAATGAGTACAAGCAGGGGAAATGGCAGATGCTTATAAAACCAACAAATCTTATGAGACTCACTCATCGTGAGAACAGTGTAGGGAAAATTGCTCCCATGATTCAATTACCTCCAACTGGTCCCACCCTTGACACATGAGGATTATGGGGATTACCAGTTAGGGTGAGATTTGGGTGGGAATACAAAGCCAAACCATATATTCTGCCTGACCCCTCCCAAATCTCATGTCCTCATATTTCAAAACACAATTATGTCCTTTCAACAGTCCCCAAAGTCTTAGATCATTCCAATGTTAACCCCAAAGTCCAAGTCTAAATTCTCATCTGAGACAAGGCAAGTCCCTTCTGCCTATGAGCCTGTAAAATCAAAAAGAAGTTATTTACTTCTTAGTTACAAAATGGGTACAGGCATTGGGTAAATACACCCATTCCAAATAGGAGAAATTGCCCAAAACAAAGGGGGCTACAGGCCCCATGCAAGTCTGAAATCCAATAGAGCAGTCATTAAACCTTAAACTTCTAACATGATCTTCTTTGACTCTGTGTTTCACATCCTGTTAATGCTGATGCAAGAGGTGAGCTCCCATGGCCCTGGGCAGCTCCACCCCTGTGGCTTTTCAGGTTACAGCCTCCCTCCCAGCTGATTTCAGAGAGTGGCATGTTATGTCTGAGGCTTTTCCAGACATACTGCTCAAGCTTTCAGTGGATCCACTATTCTGGGGTCTGGAGGATGCTGGTCCTCTTCTCACAGCTACACTAGGCAGTGCCCCTTTGGGGATTCTGTGTGAGTGTTCCAACCCCACATTTTCCTTCCTCACTGCCCTAGCAGAGGTTCTTCATGATGACTCCACCACTGCAACAGACTTCTGCCTCGACATCCAGGCATTGCCATACATCCTCTGAAATCTAGGCAGAGGTTCCCCAACCTCAATTCGTGACTTCTGTGCACCCACAGGCCCAATACCATGTGTAAGCCACAAAGGCTTGGGGCTTGCACCCTCTGAATCCATGGCTGAAGCTTTATCTTGGCCCCTTTTAGCCATGGCTGGAGTTGAAGCATCTGGGACACAGGGCACCATGTCTCGAGGCTACATAGAGCAGCAGGGCACTAGGCCAGGCCCATGAAACCATTTTTCCCTCCTAGTCCTACAGACCTGTGATGGGAAGGGCTGCCGTGAAGACCTCTGACATGCCCTGGAGACATTTACCCTATTTTCTTGGTAATTATCATTTTTCCTCATTACTTATACAAATTTCTGCAGCTGTCTTGAATTTCTTCTAAGAAAATGAGTTTTTCTTTTCTGTTGCATCATCAGGCTGCAATTTTTCCAAATTTCTATGCTATGCTTTTCTTTTAAACATAAGTTATAATTCCAAACCATATCTTTGTGAATATATAAAACTGAATGCTTTTAAGAACACCCAAGTTGTAGCCTACCAACCAAAAAAAGTCCAGGACCAGACAGATTCACAGCCGCATTCTACCAGAGGTACAAAGAGGGGCTGGTACCATTTCTTCTGAAACCATTTCAATCAATAGAAAAAGAGGGAACCCTCTCTAACTCATTTTATAAGGCTAGCATCATCCTGATACCAAAGCCTGGTAGAGACACAACAAAAAAAAAGAGAATTTTAGGCCAATATCCCTGATGAACATTGATGTGAAAATCCTCAATAATATACTGGCAAACTGAGTCCAGCAGCACATTAAAAAGCTTATCCACCACCATCAAGTCAGCTTCAGCCCTGGGATGCAAGACTGGTTCAACCTACACAAATCAATAAATGTAATCCATCACATAAACAGAACCAATGACAAAAAACACATGATTATCTCAATAGATGCAGAAAAGGCCTTTGACAAAATTCAACAGCCCTTCATGATAAAAACTCACAATAAACTAGGTATTGATGGAACATATCTGAAAATAATGAGAGCTGTTTATGACAAACCCACAGCCAGTATCATACTTAATGGGCAGAAACTGGAGCATTTCCTTTGAAAACCAGCACAAGACAAGGATGCCCTCTCTCACTATTCCTATTCAACATAATGTTGGAAATTCTGGCCAGGGCAGTCACGCAAGAGAAAGAAATAAATGCTATTCAATTAGGAAAGAGGGAGGCAAATTGTCTCTGTTTGCAGATGACATGACTGTATATTTAGAAAACCCCATCATCTCAGTCCAAAATCTCCTTCAGCTGATAAGCAACTTCAGTAAAGTCTCAGGACACAAAACCAATGTGCAAAGATCACAGGTATTCCTATACACCAAAAATAGACAGAGAGCCAAATCATGAGTGAACTCCCATTCATAATTGCTACAAAGAGAATAAAATACCTAGGAATCCAACTTACAAGGGATGCAAAGGACCTCTTCAAGGGGAACTGCAAACCACTGCTAAACAAAATAAAAGAAGACACAAACAAATGGAAGAACATTTCATGCTCATGGATAGGAAGAATTAATATCGTGAAAATGGCCATACTGCCCAGGGTAATTTATAGATTCAATGCTACCCCATCAAGCTGCCCCTGACATTCTTCATAGAATTGGAAAAAACTACTTTAAAGTTCATATAGAACCAAAAAAGAGCCCACACTGCCAAGACAATCCTAAGCAAAAAGAACAAAGCTGGAGGCATCATGCACCTGAATTCAAACTATACTACAAGGCTACAGTAACCAAAACAGCACGGCACTGGTACCAAAACAAATATATAGACCAATGGAACAGAACAGAAGCCTCAGAAATAACACCACACATCTACAACCATCTGATCTTTGAGAAACTTGATGAAAATAGGCAATGGGGAAAGGATTCCCTATTTAATAAATGGTGCTGGGAAAACTGGCTAGCCATATGTAGAAAGCTGAAACTGGATCCCTTCCTTACACCATATACAAAAATTAACTCAGGATGGATTAGAACTTAAACGTAAGAGCTAACACCATAAAAACCCTAGAAGAAAACCTAGGCAATACAATTCAGCACATAGGCATGGGCAAAGACTTAATGACTAAAACACCAAAAGCAATGGCAACAAAAGCCATAATAGACAAATGGGATCTAATTAAACTAAAGAGCTTCTGCACAGCAAAAGGAACTATCATCAGAGTGAACAGGCAACCTACAGAGTGGGAGAAAATCTTTGCAATCTACCCATCTGACAAAGGGCTAATATCCAAAATCTACAAAGAACTTAAATTTACAAGAAAAAAAAAAAACCCTATCAAAAAGTGGGCAAAAATATGAACAGACACTTCTCAAAAGAAGACATTTATGCAGCCAACAGACATACGAAAAAATGCTCATCACCACTGGTCATTAGAGAAATGCAAATCAAAACCACAATGAGATACCATCTCACACTAGTTAGAATGGTGATCAATAAAAGTCAAAAAATAACAGATGCTGAAGAGGATGTGGAGAAATAGGAACACTTTTACACTGTTCGTGGGAGTGTAAATTGTTCAACTACTGTGGAAGACAGTGTGGCAATTCTTCAAGGATTTAAAACTAGAAATACCATTTGACCTAGTGATTCCAATACTGGGTATATACCCAAGGATTATAAATCATGCTACTATAAAGACACATGCACACATACGTTTATTGTGGCACTATTCACAATAGCAAAGACTTGGAACCTACCCAAATGCCCATCAATGATAGACTGGATTAAGAAAATGTGGCACATATATACCACGGAATACTATGCATCCATAAAAAAGATCAGTTAATGTCCTTTGCAGGGACATGGATGAAGCTGGAAACCATCATCATTCTAAGCAAACTGTCACAAAGACAGAAAACCACATGTTCTCACTCATAGGTGGGAGTTGAACAAGGAGAACACATGGACACAGGGTGGGGAACATTATACACTGGGGCTTGTCAGGGGGTGGAGGACTGGCAGAGGGATAGCATTAGGAGAAATGCCTAATGTAAATGATGAGTTGATGGGTGTGGCAAACCAACATGGCACATGTATACCTACGTAAAAAACCTGTATGTTGTGCACATGTACCCTAGAAATTAAAGTATAATAACAGAAAAAGAATTTATCATCCATGCACACTAAATATAATAAAAGTTTTTTAATAAAATAAAGAACACCCAAATCTCATCTTGAATGCTTTGCTGCTTAGAAATTTCTTCTTCCAGATAGTTTAAGTCATCGCTCTCAAGTTCCACAGATCTCTAGGGCAAGGCCAAAATTCCACCAGTCTCTTTGCTAAAGTGTAGCAAGAGTCACCTTTTTTCCAGTTACCAACAAGTTTCTCATCTCAATCTGAGACCATCTCAGCCTGGACTTCATTGTCCATATCACTATCAGCATTTCATTCAAGACCATTCAACAAGTCTCTAGGAAGTTCCAAATTTTTGCACTTCCTGTTTTCTGAAACAGCCATCCAGACTGTTTCAATCTCTGCCTTTTCGCCAGTTCCAAAGTCGCTTCCACTTTTTCAGGTATCTTTACAGAAGCACCCCATTCCTGTTAGCAATTTACTGTATTAGTATGTTCTCATCCTGCTGTGAAGAAATACCCAAGACTGGGTAATTTATAAATAAAAGAAGTTTAATTGACTTACAATTCTGCACGTCTGAGGAGGCCTCAGGAAACATACAGTCATGGTGGAAGGCACCTCTTCACAGAACAGTAAGATAGGGAATTAGTGTGAGCAAGGGAAGTGCCTGACGCTTATAACACCATCAGATCTCATGAGATTCACTCACCATCATGAGACCAGCATGGAGGAAACTGCCCCAATGATTCAATTCCTTCCATCCGGCTCCATCCTTGACATATGTGGATTATGAGCACTACAATTTAAGGTGAGATTTGGGTGGGGACACAGGGCCAAACCATATTAACTATGATCCCTGACCGTGACCCCTGAACAAAGAAAAGACTAGAAATGGCAGATCAACAATTGGTATCCATTTTCTCCAAGACAAAATTGCCAAATCTAAAGTGGAGGTCAAGAGCCTGAGAAATTTAGCAGCTTCACTGAGGCAGGAGAACAAAAAATTGAAGATTAAGTCCTGCAAAAAAGAATTGACCCTGATAAAATAAACAAGTTTCAGTTGTCTTTTAATGACAGTTATTTAGCAATACATAGAACCAGGAACATTGACTCAAATAATTGAAATAATATAATTTTCTAGCTTTAACTCTGGACATAAGCAAAATACATTGCCTCTTAAGTTATATAAAATCATAACAATCATATATTATCACTGTAATCTGATACATAAGATGATAAAAATTTAATAAAAATAGTTTTTAAAAGGTTTGGTACAAAGCCCAGAGAAAAGTCAGATTACTGACTGAGACTACAAATATGTGTGATTAACATGTCCAAGAAATATTTAAAATTTAGAGAATTTGAGCAGAGAAATAGAAAATAGAAATATATGATCTAATGACAATTACAGAATTTCATAAATTTTTAATCACTAAATACAATTAAAATTCAAAAGACTCTTTAAGTTCACCTAAACAGATAATTAATGAAGTGAAAAAATTATTAGAAAAGACATGAACTTAATCAGAAGGAGACAGTAGTTTGGAAATTATAATATAGCATGTAAGAGAGGTAGGAGTCATAAAATAAATAATCTTCTATTTGAAATATTGTATAGCCATTAAAGCTGTATTTATAGGCATGTGGTTACCCATTTATTTCTGAAAATATTAAACATTGAATTTCATTGCTAAAATATAAATTCTAGTCCCAATCTAAGACTTAATCTTTAGCTATTCCAAATCAAGTCGCTTCATAGGCCTGGGCCTAAATTTCTTCATTTGTGATAGGAGGAACTTCCTTCTATCTCCTAAATTTTATCACCAGGAGACAAAATAGGTGCTGCTTTCTGCCATTACAAGAATTGTTTGATATTGTGTTTTCTATTCACTTATAATTCAAATGTTTACTGTGATGAAATTTAACATTTAATGCTTCAATTGAACTTGCAAGGTATAAATTATAAAAGAAAGTGAGCCACTTACTAAAACATAAAGAAGAAAATAAAATATTCTTTTGGTGGATAATTTATTTGTATTACCTATAATTACTTACATGAGTAATAGTGCGAAAATGCATAGTGCATTAACTCTGGATTAACTAAGTTTAGCAAAATCAGAATTTTGTAATCTGAAAACTGCTGCTGTGCTGAAGGGAAGACGTTGCCTGGAGACGAATTACAGCATCTGAAGCTTGATATTGTCTATAACATTGTCTCAAATGAAGGAACATTATGTACCAAGCTTATTATTGCAGCGATGGCTTCCTGCTTTTCTGAATCAAATTAGGATTATAGCTGGAACCAAAACTAATAAAAGAGAAACCTCTCTGTTTCCATAAAATAACCACTAATGTATACCCACAAGTGATGAAAATTAAAAAAAAATCCTAGCAAAATTTTGTAAAATATAAGCTATCAATCAACAGAAATCCAATAAAGCCTGAAGGTTCCTACCTCTGAACAGTTGATGGAAAGAGGAAAACTAAAAATCACTCAGCTGTCACTACTGTAACTTTGGATATCAAGTTTTGAGTCATGGTGTTATTAACCACTACATTAACACAAAGTCTTAATCTGGTTTTGGATTTAAGAATTACATTTATTTTTACCTGACCTCAAGTTGAAGTGTGCAGTTCTACTTTAATAAATTGGAGAATATTAAACAAAGATGGTCTATTATTTATTAACTATTTTGGTAGCACCACAGCTTTTCATAAAATGTAAGCCTGGAATAAAAGGAGAAAACAACAACAAAACAACAACAAAATGCAACAATAAGAATATAATAATAATTTCAGGAGCATTGTATGTATATTTGATTTTCCCATTTAGAGCTTCCAGGTTTTGTTTTAAATATTATTAAGGGTGTGTCTTCTTGAAAGATTGCCACTTGTCTGTGTTCCCTGCCTAGTCTATTTGTGCAGTTTAACAAAGGTAAGAAGGATCCCAAGGTTTTTATGCCAAAGTGGTAATAGAATCTCCAAAGCAAAACAGAAAATGATGAAGAATTTGAGTATGAAACTGTGTATAAAAGAATAGATCAGTAAAACCATTGACCAAACATTAGGCTGTGTTCTACACAATAATATGTGTATAAGCAATGTTAACTACAGTTCAAGAGTAGAATGACAAGCTACAAAGCATCTTGAGAAAGATCCTAATGTGTTTTCTAATTCTCTGACAATTATGTATTTACTATTAAAATAAAACTGTACTATCACAGTTATATACACAAAACTTAAGGGACACTGACTGTTCAAGAGCTTATGTTACCTACAAGGGTCACAAATAAATTATTCATAGGATAGAAATAATTCAGTAATCATTTTAAACACAATGGTATGTAACAGTTAAAATAACATAGTCAGTTTTAAGAATATGGCTGTCCATAATCATAACAGGAAAAAATGAGTCAGGCATAGTTTATAAATGAATTTTTATGAAAAACCAAAGAATTCCAGATGCCTATCTTCTAGCAGATAGAGTGTTGACCCATTTATTTGTGTGTCTAACGTAATTGTAGCAGATAACGTGATGCAATGCCTTGTGTCAATTCATCCCACCTCTGAGTTCACATATAGGTGTAGTATACCTATTCTGGAAGGCAGACAGCACCACGTTTATTACGGTATGAGTCTGTTTTCCTTCAGGTGTGTTTTCTCGGGAAACAGAATAGTTAGTGGTGAAGAAGTGCAACCTGAAAATCTAACAGAGGTGATTTTCTAAGTGCAAACGTCAGCCAATGAGAAGCAAGAGGAAGTGGATAAATCTCCCAATCTTCTCATCTTAAAATGAGAATATTCTAAAGTAGGTACTACATGATTTTTCAGAATATCCCTAAAAGAGTTGCTCCCAAATAATTCACAACAGTAATCCACTCATCGACACACTTTATTAGTTTAGCTTTCCTTCCCCCATTTCCCCTTCTTGTCATGTACTTCCTGAGATCACTTCTAAATAAACTACCTGCCACAAATCTTTCTCCTAGGATATACTTTTGGGAGGAACCAAATTAAGAAAGTAGAGTTTGTATACCAAGGAAGAAAATGCTTGCTTTTTGTTTATTTGCTTTTGTCAATGCAATTAAAAGAGGGGGGAAAGGTAGAAAGCCATATTAAGTAAAAATAATATCTAGAGTAGAAATCTGAAGACGTTTTCTAGTCTTTTTTAGCACTAAGTTTCTATGTAATTTTTTCAAGCCACTTAAATATTTTGATGATATACTCCTTAAAATTAAAAAAAAAGAGCTGGAGTGAGGATAGTAGGAATAGATGACCTGTAGAATATTATCCAGTTCAAAAAAATTATATGCTAGAAACCCTTTTATCTAATGCCATTAGAGCCCATAGTAGATAGGTTAATGAAAAAGTTCAGTTAAAATTATAACTCATAATAATGATACACTCATAACTTATATTTTACTTTAAAATATATATACATGTATATGAATTCAAAAATTTTGTGTGTTGCAAAGACCCTCTAGGTATGGGCTGTTTATATTTTTTCTTTCATAAATCATACCCACAACACAGCATTTTGGGGTTAAAGTGTAAATAAAATTTTAAAATATCCTTGAAGTAATCTTAGTGCAGGATCCTTGCAGTTTCATATTTTCTTTAATATTTATCATGTATTTCTCAAATAACAAATTAATAAACAATTGTTTGAGGATATTTATTATTGAGTCCTTTTTAAGCTTTTAAAATAGAAAAATATATTTTTACATATATTTTATTATTTTACATACTTGGTAATGTAATTAATTTAATTTAATAAAATAAATAGCAAAATACACACAACTTTCACTATCGACTCTTGGTAGAGAAGCAGTAAGTGAGTGTCCTGAAATTTTGCCACCTAGATGTATAATTTCAATACATCATGCATTTTGTCAGAAAATTTAATCCAATAAGTCAGTTATATAAGGTTATTTAAGGGAGTGATTCTGCTCTCTTAAACTTCCAGAACTCCAAGTCTTTTCCAAGGCAAATAACAAAAAATTAATATGCCTGCAGCAACCTCACTACATGAAAAAGTATATGAAACATCCACTGGAGAGACCCTCAATTGAATTTACGCTGATAAAAAGCCAAATATTCAGTCATCATTAGACATTAAAATTGCATTAATAAGAACAATTTTCACACTCAATAATAACTCATCCATTCTGGGAACCATCTAGTACTTCAAGGTTCCAAGCATATCATCAGGGATTTCCTTGATCACAAAGCACTGAAAGCACAGGGCTCTGTGTTCTCTTCTATTTGCTTTAACCAGTGAATCTGAAATGGCAACTCCAGTTATTGCTGTAGGGTCAATTTGCATTGAAAGTTATAATTTTCTTGATGGCTATTAAGGAATAAGCCTGTAGGCTTAATATTAAATTTTTGTAGACATGGAATCATAATTTGATAATATATAGAATTACAGAATGCTACAGAAAAGATTGAGCAGGGTAATGAAACATCACATGCACAGGGGATGAGAGATTTGTTCAGCTTGCAGTTTCCAATGGGAAATCAGGATTAATGTCACAGGAAGTATCATTTAGCAAAGATTTGAATTTGCTGAAGGATTATATGAGTGAAAATAGTCTAGGTTATGCTACAGTAACAACAAAGACCCAAATCACAGAGGTTCAAAACCAAAACAATTTAATTCTAGAGTAATGCCTATTGCAGGTTGACCTGAAGCTCTATAAGACCCCATCCTAACCTGATAACAGCCTGACAAAGCCTCTACCATCTGGAAAATGAATGAAAGAGAATGCAGCAAATTGTGCACCAACTCTTCAAGGTGTTCAACATGTGTCACATATTTAACCCTGTATTAGTCCATTCTCACACTGCTATAATGGAATGCCTGAAACTTGGAAATTTATAAAGAAAAGAGGTTTAATTGGCTCATGGTTCTGCAGGCTGTACAGGAAGCATGGCTAGGAAAGCCTCAGGAAACTTTCAATTATGGTGCAAAGGGAAGCAGGCATGTCTTACATTGGCGGAGCAGGAAGAAGAGAGTGAAAGGGAAGATGCTATACACTTTTAAACAACCAGATCTCCTGAGAACTCACTCACTATCATGAGAACAGCAAGGGGGAAATCTGCCCCCATGATCCAATCACCTCCCAACAGGCCTCTCCTCCTACACTGGGGATTACAATTCAATGTGAGATTTGGGTGGAGATGCAAATCCAAGTCATATAAATCCTGCTTATATTTTAGTTGGCTGAAGCAAGTCACGTGGAGAAGCTAGACTTAAAGTGGACTGGGAAATATAATCCTACCATATGTTTTCAACATGGAGAATCTAATGTGTATCCTGATGAGTATAACAGAGAATGAACAATATGGTCTCATACCCAAGTTCAGGACTAGGATGAAATGAGTAAGACACTTGCCTCAAGTGCTAATTTAGAGTGGCTCTAAACATTCAATAATGAAATAATACTGTGAGGTAATATATTTTGAAAACTCAAAATTAATGCAAAAATCTATGATGAAGAGATATTCAAATGTTGAATAAATCTGGGATGAGTGTACAGCTCCATGTCAAGCCACATGAGAACCTGGGGCAAGAGGAGCGATGAGTAATCTGCCAGTCTTCACTTAACATTTGATTTCAAAATTTTCATTATGAAAATTTCTGCATTTAAATTGATTACTGAACAAATTCAATTAAAATATCTTTTAATCTTGATTACTGAGATTTGTGGCACAGCCTTACATTTTGTGCCTGAGGCAAGTGCTTCATTTATTTCACTCTGTTCCTAGTCCTGCATATTTCATAGTAGCATCACCAAGGAGATGGTGGACATGTTGGTTTATAATGTGCACTCAGGATTCATATTGTCCAAGTTCTAATTTTAATTCTATTTTTGTGGCACTCTGAAATGCTAAGTAAACTTCTTAACCAGTGTCAGCCTCATTTTCCTTGTAAAACAAGGTTCTGTATACACACAGTGTCATTTATGAAGAAAAACAGAAAACATACTTATAAATGGTTAATATATTTCTCAGACTGCATAAGCAATAAATACTGTACATAGTTACTAATTTAAAAAAAAATAAAATAGGCTGGGTAATGTGGCTCATGCCTGTAATCTCAGCACTTTGAGAGGCTGAGGCAAAAAGATTGCTTGAAAGGAGATTGAGCCCAGGTTGGGCGACCTAGTGAGACCTCATCCCTATTTGATTTTTATAAAAAGAAAAATTATATACTATTTTAAAGATATGTAGTACACAGGAGAGAAGCTTTATGAGTTAGGACATCTGAAAACGTATGGTATGAACATAATGTTAATGAAACACTTGAACTCTTGTTGTCTTTAAGATATTTGCATTTGTAACTTCGAACAAATCTTTAGGGTTCTCACAAATATCATAAAAGAAGATATAAAAATAAAAATGCAAACTGGTTACTAAATTTGATCTGTGTATAACAAAGCAAAATATGGAGATGTCATCCAGACATTTCAAAGAGATACGGTGCTATTAAGAAAACAGACCTAATTGGCATTACAGAAGAATTCAAGTTGGTGAGAGAAGTACAGAAAGAATGATGATCAAAGATAGTGCCTTCATATATGGCCAAAGGCTAAATGTCAGGTAAAAGCAATATTAAAAATGAAGACATATCACATATATTTTAGATATGTAATTTAGGTTGGAAGATCTGGGGCATTAAAGGAAAGAAGGGTCATTGAGAAAATATTAGCTTTATTGTTATGGAGATAAGTGATCATATTCAATACTCAAAAAGGAAACTTATCTGCTCAGTCTTAATAATTCCATATTTCTCAAAGAAAATGCTTTGGGCAGAACAATATAGAATGTTAAGTGCTCTGTGCTTTATACCCAATATTTCTCTCATTGGTGGATTACAAATGACCAGACTAGCATCCTTTTAAAAGCTTTTTCCAAAAACTTCTAAACACTATTCTGCCATATTCATAAATGTATAAGCCAAAAGGCCTGTCAACTGTTACACTGAAAAGCAGTTCATCTCAGAAAGTCAATAGGCCAGGCAGAGAAGCTCAAGTAAAATGAGGTGAGGATAAAATAATAATTTTGGTAGGCAAAATAAAATAATAAGCCTTTCAAAAACCAACAAGACATTAGTAACTTAATTATTTGGAGGAAATCTAACTTGTCCATTTTGCTATTAATAAAAGTTTTAATATGAAAAATAGGCCATACAAATCTCTAGAAGAGGGTACTTCAGAGTCACTTCACATCTGAGAAGAAGAAAAAGTAGATAGGATCAGGTGGGGATTACTGTGGAGACTTGAAATGACGAATAACTTAGAAAGTAAAGTTAAAACACAAATATTAAGACACAGTAGGTAAACAATTATTTGGTCTAAGTGACACTAAAAATACTTTTTAATTTCCAATTTTACCTGGCAATAAAGAAGATGATAATATGACCTAGACTTATAAAAATATTGTTTTCATTCATGTATTGAAATACAATTAGGAAGGAGGTATTGTGCTAAATAAATTCTAAGTATTTGTTAATTTGCTGCTCAAAATTAGGGAAGTAATGTTATGGTTTCTATTTAGCTTATGTAAAAATGAGAGCTTCCATCATTGACAAGATTTATCTAAAGTTACACATGTAGCAAAGGTAGGAGTGTTCTAACCATATGTTTGAAGAAAATGTGCTATTTAAGTGATACCATAAATTATTTTTCTGGAAAATATATCTATACCCATTTTCATCTATATCTTATGTATGTCTATGTATATAAACACGTGTGTTATATATATCTATCATCTATCTATCTACTTATTTATCTGTAAGTGTTCCTAAACTGCAAATATTCTGCAGTACAATTCACTATTTAATTTGCAGACAAGGAAAGTATGTTCCAAAGAAGTGTTAGCACAGGGAGCCACTGTCAGAATAGTACAAAGGCTGGGTTTCTTGCTTCTCACCAGAAAGTCCGTTCAACTTCATCACATAGAACATGAGTACTCTGCGTCTTAAAATAATCTACTGTATGGCTGATGTACGGCTGCAGCCAGTGAGGTTTTTTATTTTTCTGCATAGAATTGGACGTGAGGCTTTGCAAGAAGGAAATGGCTTCCAAGCTTGGATCCCAAGGAGAGGACTTTTCTTTGTAACTGGAATTCTAAAACCTCAGTTACCAGACTGGGCAGAACAGTTGTACTATAGTAGCAGATGCAATATGCATGAGAAATTGTAGCACAGATATTGAGGGTGATAAAAATATGCAGCATTGCATAAGAAAAGGCAGGATTTTGCATAACATATTGGATAAAATTAGAATTGGTATGAATGCTGGGAATCTTGAATAGTTGGATTATTAGCAGTGATTAGATTTTATAACAGAGAGATTTTTGTTGCTTTTGTCATTGTCGATGGTGATGGTTTTGGTTTGTTTATTTGTTAATTTTTTAACTTTTGCATATTAGTTTTAATTTGTTGTTTTTCCTTCTTTACATCTTTTCAATTTAAGCTTTTGTTCTTTTCAAACATTCTCTATCAAAATCTTGCTCCAGATAAAACTTTTACTTGTGATGAATCCTGTAAATGTCGTTTTTGGGTTTTTGTTTTGTTCCATTTTGTTTTTAAAAGAAAAATCAGCTTAATGAAACTCTGCTTAAAAAAAAAAAGTTTTTGTTTTTTAAAACAAGTTACACCCACTGTAAACTTTAAAATCAGTCTTCATGGACTAATAAAAATCTTGACTCTTTGCTGAAACCTTTTACAAAAAGAGTGTCTTATGAATTGGAATCTCTGTATCACGGTCCATTGTCTCCTAGTTATGTGTTTGTACTCACCACTGAGCTTTAAGACCCTCAAAATTAGGCACCATGCTATTAGTCATAAATACTTTAAATATTTGCTGACTTCTAATGACATATATAATTCATTATCTAAATGATTGATTAGAGCTTTTTTGAATAACTTCAAGGACATGGATACCTTTCACTTTCATTTTAAAATATTAATGAGGAAGAGCTGGGTAGAGAAGGGTGTGGTCCCTTTAAATGATATGGAAGGGGATAAGGGTGTGGTCCCTGACTAGGGCTCCATCCTGCAGACCTAGGTGAATACAGGCAGTCCTGCCTTCCTGCTCAAATGTTGCATTTCCCAAGACCACCTGGCCTCCCACGCCCCCATTCTGTGCCTATAAAAATCCCTGAGACCCTAGCCGGCAGACACACAGGAGGCTGGATGTCAAGAGGAGCACAACAGAGGAGGAACACACGGGTGGCTAGACACAGAGAGTAACACACTGACGGCTGGACATAGGGAGTAAAACACCGACAGGCACGGGCACCCTGGCAGGTCACCGACCATCAGAAATAGAATGACATGGAGTTTAGCTGGGGCAGTCAGAGGAGAGCCCAGGCTGCTGAATGGCTCGACTCTAGGGGAAACCCTTCCCACTCCATCCCGTTCTGACTTTCCCAGAGCTACTTCCACCCAATAAAACCTTGCAATTATTCTCCAAGCCCAGGTGTGATCAGATTCTTTCGGTACATCAAGGTAAGAACCTGGGATACAGAAAGCCTCTGTCCTTGAGACAAAGTAGAAGGTCTAATTGAGCTGCTTAACACAAGTCACCTATAGACGGCAAAACTAAAAGAGCAAAACTAGAAGAGCACCCTGTGACACACTCCCACTGGGGCTTCAGGAGCTGTAAACATTCACCGCTAGACACTGCTGTGCAGTCGGAGCCCCATAGCCTGCCCGTCTGTATGCTCCCCTAGAGGTTTGAGCAGCGGGACACTGAAGAAGCATTGCATGCCCTGCGAGGGGGACAAGGTAACTTCCCATTTCAATATGATACATATATGCAGAAAAACACAGTACCAATAATTATAGCTAGATATTTGATGATTATGTATGCTCTTTTTATTATAAGCTAGACATGAGGGATTATTTTGTGAAGCCTACCCTGAGTTTATAATTACACTTACCTACATGTTTGACCACGTAGAAGGCTCAACTGAACTGCTTGATTTGGGAGGGAAAGGAGAGATAGTAAATGCTACGCGTTTTAGAATATGTGATTCCTGACGGAGGAACTGTTTTATATGAGATATGGGCAGGCCGGGCGCGGTGGCTCACGCCTGTAATCCCAGAACTTTGGGAGGCCGAGGTGGGTGGATCACGGGGTCAGGAGATCGAGACCATCCTGGCTAACACGGTGAAACCCCGTCTCTACTAAAAATACAAAAAAAAAAAATTAGCCGGGCGTGGTGGCGGGCACCTGTAGTCCCAGCTACTCGGGAAGCTGAGACAGGAGAATGGCGTGAACCCGGGAGGCGAAGCTTGCAGTGAGCCGAGATCGTGCCACTGCATGCACTCCAGCCTGAGCGACAGAGCAAGACTATGTCTCAAAAAAAAAAAAAAAAAAAAAAAGAAAAAGGAGAAAAAGAGATGTGGGCAAAGCACCACTGTTATTATCCAGTAGATTTTAATACTGTGGGCCTGGGTTTGGGTTTGGTGTTTTGAAGGGTTCAATATCAAGCAAAATGTGGGTGTTTATCAACAGCTGCTGCAAAACCAACTGAATGGCAATGCCATCGTTCTCCTTTGCTTAATATGTGGAATCTAGTTATATTTATTTTTCCTAACCTTGACCATCTGCCTACCATTGAAAAGTTAATTAAAATAAAATTAAAAAGTAATATATTTGACCATATTCAGAGAAAAAATAAAATGAAATGATTCTGAAATAATCAAAAGCTAAAAATATAAAATTTAGATAGAATAAAATTTTTGGAAATCAACTCATTCACATAATAAAAGCAAGCTACATATAATAAATAGAAACACTAACAAAGTAAATTTCATCAAGGAAGATGATTTCCTAAAGAACAAAGAGGAATGTTAGCTATGATCACTATAACTCTATAGCAGAAGAGAAGATAGGCTCTTAAATCATCTTCAAGCCTTTAAAACTCTGGACGTTAAATTTTCAACTGTTCTCCAAGTGTGCTTTAATGTACTGGATATGTTTCCTCATCAGTAAAATGGTGGTAAGCTCTGCAGTTTAGTACCAGGTATTAGTTACATAAAATAGCTGCCTAGCAAAATTTCTTTAAATTTTGACTAGTAAAAAGTTATAAAGAACTAAATGAACATTAATTTTTCTCTTCTCCAGTTATACTTTGTAGACAGTGAAATAAAAATGTTTTGTTAATATTATTTTAAAGAACTATTTACATGTTAATGTTGTCATAATAATTACTGTTGTTGTTAACTTGCTCTGACAGGGAGTTGAAGCTATTAAGAGAGTGACGAATAATTTGCAATGAATCAAAAACACGAATGTTGAATATTTTGTGAACAATTTTTCATTTGAAAAGCTTGCATAATTTGCCCCTTCATCACAATTAATAATAGGAATACTCCCTAAGAAATTGTTATTTAAGTTGTACATAATTATTTTCTTTGAGCTTAAATTCTATTTAATCTCTAAGGCAGCTGACATTTTGATTACTTATTTTGTCGCTGTTTTGTTTGCAATGAACAATGATTATACTATGGGAAGCAGCATATAACTGGAACTAGTAGCTCTGCTCTTTGCATATAGTAGAAACTTATTAAATTTTTCTTAACAAATAAATAAAATAATATTATTGTTGGCTCACAACAATTAGAATTATAATCGACCATAAATTTTCCAGAGATTTCTTCCATATTATAAAGCGATTTTAAATTTTATAATTATTTTAAAATTTTGAAATATAATTATCAGGGAAACAAAAAGGACTTCAATGATTGTAAACAAAACCTTGCTCACAGATTTAAAATTAAATTGAATCGTCCCGCATTTATTTATTTATTTATTTTATTTTATTTATTTATTTTTTTTGAGATGGAGTCTCGCTCTGTCTCCCAGGCTGGAGTGCAGTGGCGCCATCTTGGCTCACTGCAGGCTCCGCCTCCCGGGTTCACGCCGTTCTCCTGCCTCAGCCTCCCGAGTAGCTGGGACTACAGGCGCCCGCCACCACGCCCAGCTAATTTTTTGTATTTTTAGTAGGGACGGGGTTTCACCATGTTAGCCAGGATGGTCTCGATCTCCTGATCTCGTGATCTGCCTGCCTCGGCCTCCCAAAATGCTGGGATTACGGGCGTGAGCCACTGCGCCCTGGTGGTACATTTTTTTTTATTTTAAGAACGAAATGAATTTAGACTCTGTTTCTTACATTTGGAGATGAAGAATTGTCCTGTAAACATGTAGGCACAAAGGATAAATATATATTGAAAATGTGATAGAAGGCATTGGAGTGCTACCCAGAAAATTATGACGTATGACAATAAAATTGAGAAGAGAAGGCAAATTCAAAGAGGTGAGCCTGGTATTGCTACAATACTCAAAGTACTTTTGGAGAACCAGAGAAGCTGAGCAGAGCTAAACAAAGAATTTGGAGGCTGAAATTAGAGTCTTTATGAACCAAAAAGTCTCATGAACACTGTAGGTCATTTTGAGGGATCTGAATACATCACAACCTAAAAACGATTTAACCAGAAATAGGTCAGGATTTGAAAGAACTAAACTTTGTTTGAATTA
Organism: Pongo pygmaeus; assembly: GCF_028885625.2. Classification (NCBI taxonomy): domain Eukaryota; kingdom Metazoa; phylum Chordata; class Mammalia; order Primates; family Hominidae; genus Pongo; species Pongo pygmaeus. The sequence goes on from NC_072377.2 coordinate 27,527,867, forward strand.
TCTAAATTCGGGATTAGTTTAAGATGTTAATTTAATATTCTCTGAAGGACTATAACAAAATACAACATTCCATGTTAACTGACGTTTTTTTTCAGATATGATGATTCTAGAACTTAGCTTCCCTAAAGTCATGTGGTATATTTTTAGAGATCATAGTATTCATTATTTCATTAATTGATTAATAAACCATTAATCATGATGTTAATAATTTTCTCTTGGGAGATAATTCTCCAATAATTATCTATTTTTTCATAATTCATAGTTTTTATCATATATAATTTTAATTTTTTCCAAACAACTTTCATAATATTAATTCATCAGTATTTTATAAAATTAATTACTAGTTATTTCAACAACATTTTCATTGTCTTTCTTTTTAATATTACTAAATGTATTCACTTTTTCATTTTTAATGTTAATTTGTTAAATGGAAGTTACATATGTGTAAAAATAAATATGAAGCTATTTTAATATTCCATACCTTAATCTAAAACAGTGCATTTATTTATATGCTTGGGTTTAAATAAAAAATGATGTCGTTTGTTTTTTAATTTTCCCTTTTTGTTTTACTTTTTTTTCCATTTACTCCTTTCCTGTCATTTGTAGCAGATTCAGAAAATTTATTTACTATGTGTTTTATTTTCTCCACTGACTATTAACACTTAGATGTATGAATTGCTATTTTAGTAACAATTCTGGTGGTTATAAAATCAGCCATTATGTTATCATACGTTAGGTTTATATTGTGCCACTTCATATAAAATGTTATAATTTAGAACAGTAGAGTTGTCTTAACTTCCCATACCTTCTAGTATTGCTGTCATATTTTACTTAAACATAGTTACAAACCACATAACACAGATTATTATTTTTGCTTCAAAATTATCTTTGAAGAAATTAGTGGAAAAACAACAAATAAAAAACATTCTTTTACGTTTATCCACATATTTGCTGTTTCTGATGCTGCTTATTCCTCCTGTAGACTCAAGTTTCCATCTGCTATCTTTTCATTTCAACCTGAAGAACATCCTGTATTATTTCTTATGGTGTAGGTCTGCTGGCAACAATTTAGCTCAGATTTTCTTTATCTCAAAGAACCTTTATATTAGCCTCATTTTTAAAGAAATAATTGGAGAATATCAAATTCCAATTAGATATTTCTCAGAATTTTAAATATGTTGCTCCATTGTTTCCAATGAGAAGTAGCTCATTCATTTCCTTGTTCTATAGTATGTAATGTACTCCCCTCCTCCTAGTTACTTTTAATATATTTCCTCAATTTCATTATATTTCCTTTCTAACTTTGCTAATGAACTCTTCGGGTGTCAGTTCCCCAGATATGAATGTGGGTGTATTTGTATGTGTGGTTGGATTTATATACTTGAGATTCCTAAGCTTAGACATATGATTGTTTACTTTATGTCTTTATTCTTAATCTTACCACATTTAGAAAATTTTGAACATTATGTCTTCAAATTTTTTTTTGTTATTTCCACTCACTCATTATGTAATTCCAATTAGATATATGTAAGGCTTCTTGACGGGTTACAAGTATTAAGACTATCAGGAGTTTTATTTTTAATCTTATTTCATCACTAGTTTTCTAGTTTGCATAATTTCTAAAATTCTTTCTCCCACTTCATTGATCCTTTCTTTTGCAGTTTTATATCTGCTGTTATATCCATTAAGTTCATTTTTAAGTTTCAATCAGTGTACTTATTTGTCATAGAATTTCCATTTGCTTCTCTGTTTTAATTTGAATTTCTCTTCCAAGAGGTTCCTTTTCTTTATTGATTATGGCTCACTTTTCATTGAAATTCTTGAATATATTTTTTAAAGATATCTCCAAATCTCGATCTAATAAATCCAACATTTAAGGTATCTTGTAACCTGTTTCTAATTACTGTTTTTCTTGCTTATAGAGCACATGTCTTTGTTTCTTCATAAATCTAGTATTGTCATATTTATTTTAATCTGGGTGTTGTGGATGATATGGTGAAAATGTCAGTATTATTTTTCTATTCACTGTTAACATTTTCTCTTTTTTAAGAGTCATAAATTATTTCTCACAGGCAATTAAATTGTCGATAGATTCTGTTACTTTTGTCATGCTCGGCCTTTTTCTTTGTTAAAAAGAGCCAATTTTGGCTTTATTTTTAGTTTTAGAGAATGTTCTGTTTAGCATGCATTTGTTACTCCTAATACATGATCTCTTTGGGGTCTTATTTAAATGCCCAGTGTTTAGTGATGTGTTTCCTATTTTGCTGAGCCAGAACTCTGTTATTTTTTGTCCCTGTTGAGCTCTGGTATCCCTGTTCACCTCTCAGTTCTGCAGCACCTGCTTTCTTGAGAACATCAAGAGTTTCATTTTATGCATACGCATCTAGCCTTTTGCCATGGATATGTTGTGAAACTCCTCACAGACTTAGAAAATCTCTCCTGAATGGTATTCAGTCCTGCAGATTTTCACTACGTTAAGCAAAATGAAATTCATGTGTCTGCATCCTGAGTTCAGTGAAACTGTTACACACTTCTTCGGTTGCATGTCTTTCTTCCACAGTCTAAAAAGTATCCTTCTACTATGGTCACACAGTCAGGCAAACCTAAGATTTAATTTGCGTGTTTATCTTGATATAATGACCATTGTTTTGTGCTGCCTGTTGTCCAGTGCAAGATAATGTTTTATATTGGTCTATGATAAGATTATAAGTCTGATACCAATCATTCCATCATAGCTAGAAGTGCTATGTTTATAATGTGATATTATGTATTAATTAAAAAAACTACTGATACACTCAAAAATACTAACTTCCAAAATCATGAGATTGAACAAAATAAACAACACAAAAATATTTAGACATTATGAATCCATTTATATAAGATCAAGAATAAGTAAGTCAAATCTATAATTAACAAAAATTATAACAATTGCTGTATCACTGATTATCTATGTGAAGTGCGACTTTATTGGAAGAGGCTATGAGGAAACATTTTGGGAATCTGGATTTTTGTGTTAGGATTATAGGCATATGCATTTGACAATGTCATTGAATTTTATGCTTAAGATTTATGCATTTTGTAACATAAATTATTTATATTAATCTAATTGAAATATAACTGGAAAAAATGAATATAAAGTTTGAAAATGAGGACAAAATATATACTAGAAAGACCTATAGGAGATCCGCATAATGAACTTCAGAGTCATCAGTTTGATTCATGTGTTAAAAAGAGAAGAATTTCAGTCTCTGTTCTTAAGGCCTTCAACTGATTGGAAAAAGCTCATTCACATTATGAAGAGTAATCAGCATTATTTGAAGTCATCTGATTTTTTTTAATAAACGTTAATCACATCTACAAAATACCTTCACAGCAACATCTAGGCTAAGTGTTTAACAAACTGGGCATCATTGCCTAGCTAAGTTGACAAATAAAGTTAAACAACACACACACACACACACGCACACACTCGCACACACATAGAATATACTATAAAATGCCATATTGATTTGGGAGAAGGGTAACGAAATAATAGTGTTCTAAATCTCTTATGTTGTCCAAAAATAGTAACGTTCAGTGGAACTTAGGCTTTCATCCATCAAGAATATATATTGTTGTATTAGTTTGCTAGAGCTGTTGTAACAAAATACCACAGACTGCATGACTTAAATAATAGAAATTTATTTTCTCACTGTTCTGGAGACCACAAGTCCAACCTGCATTGGTGGGTTTGATTTCTTCTGACCTTGATCCTTGGCTTCCAGATGGCCTTTCCTCTATGCTCATAAATTGCTGATATTTCTCTTTATAGGACCTGATCTCTTCTTTTAAGGATACTAGTTAGAATAGATTAAGGCCCAACTTGAAGGTCTCATTTTAAAGTAATGATTTTTATAAAGGCCCTATCTCCAAATACAGTCACCTTCTGATAAACTGGGTATTAGCGCTTCATTAGGGGGCTATTTAGGGGAAACAAAATTCAGTTTATAACAGCTTTATTCTTTGTTATTATTATTTTTTGTTGAGACAAAGTGTTGCTCTTGTCACCCCTGCTGAAGTGCAATGACACAATCTCGGCTCACTGCAACCTCTGCCTCTCAGGTTCAAGTGATTCTCCTGACTCAGCCTCCTGAGTAGCTGAGCTCACAGGCATGCGCCACCACACCTGGCTAATTTTTGTATTTTTAGTAGAGATGTGGTTTCACCATGTTGGCCAGGCTGGTCTCGAACTACTGACCTCAACTGATCTGCCCGCCTCGGCCACCCAAACTGCTGGGATTACAGGCATAAGCCACCGCACATGGCCAACAGCTCTTATGTGTAAGAACTGAAAAAGAAAAATATGTTAAACATTTACAAATAACATATAAATACTCAGGGAAATAGAATAATCTGTTCAATGTTGGAAAATTTGGGTATGTTTGATTTACATTTAAATAAAAATAATATGTTCCTGCCACCTCAGAAATACAAAGACCTTTACTACTGAATGCATTAACTGAAAAGATTATGATATTTACATTATTGTAGTCTCACTCCTCAATTGATTTATTTTTAATTGTATATGAGATCTTTTTGGGGGGGTTATTTTCTTTTTCCTGGAAAATATTCTTTAGAAATTAATTCACTGATAATTTACTCAATGCAAATTTCCTCAGATGTAGTGGGACTAAAATTTCCTGCTGCTTTTTCACTAGCACTGTATTTTCTTTCTGAATGAGTTGACTTCATGACAGTTCTTTCTCTTCCTTTTCTTGGAGTTAAATCCTACATAGTATACATTTTCTTTTATTTTTATTTTATTTTAGTTTTTGAGATGGAGTCTCGCTCTGTCACCCAGGCTGGAGTGCAGTGGCGTGATCTTGGCTCACTGCAAGCTGTGCCTCCTGGGTTCATGTCATTCTCCTGCCTCAGCCTCCCAAGATACCTGCCAAGATACAGGCATGAACCCAAATGTATCTGAGACAGGTCTCAATCAATTTAGAAAGTTTATTTTGCCAAAGTTAAGGATGCATCTGTGACACAGCCTCAGGAGGTCCTGATGATATGTGCCCAAGGAGGTTGGGGTACAGTTTGCTTTTGTACAATTTAGGGAGGCAAAATACATCAAACAATACATGTATGAGTTATATTGATTTGATCTGGAAGTGCAGGACATCTTGAAGCAGGGATCAGAGGGCCTTCCAGGTCATAGGTAGAATTAAAAATTTTCTGATTGGCAATTGATTGAAAGAGTTATTATCAGTAGTAAGGAGTGTCTAGATTACAATAAGGAGTTGTGGAGACCAAGGTGTTATTATGTAGCAGAAGCTTCCAAGTAGCAGGATTCAGAGAAAATAGATCTTAATGCTATGCATTAAGATTAATGTTTATAATCAGACTTAAAGCTAGTGTTGATGTTAATGCTGGAAGGTAAAAGGAAGCATGTCCAACCCCTTCTTCTATCATAGCCTGGACTGGGTTTTCAGCTTCATTTTGGAATGCCCTTGGCTGAGAGGAGGGGTTCATTTAGATAAATAGGAGGCCTCAGAATTTTGTTTTTGGTTTACATTCTTTATATAAATTTCTTGTGGATCTAAATCTGATTTTCTTTTTTTTTTACTTTGGTTGTCAATGATGGTCTTTCAATTGTGTGGTGTGATTTTGCATTGTCAACTCATCTTTACATGTGACCTTATTTTAGGGAAAACCCTGAGGTTTCAGTTAAAATTTACTTTTGTTAAAATCCTTCTGTGTATTTTTTATCTTAGACTATGAGAAGTCAGATATACTTATATATTTTAAATATGTTTTTTACTTCTGTTTGTTAATTTTCCCATCAAAATTGATCTGGCTTCAATTGCAACAAGGTCCTGCCATCTTTAAGATATATATGGGAACTATATTTTAGCTATTTACGCATCATCCTTTAAGTATCTTCTGTGTGGAAACACTGCAATAGTCAAATCTAAATCCTTACTTTAGTTAACTTTAACACATGCAGAAAATAATAAATTTAGAAAATAAATATTTTAAATATTGTGACATATATTATATGCTGTTATAAATATAACCATGCAACATACTGTGAAAAATAACGATGGAGCAAGCAAAGTGGAAGTTCTGTCTTAAAGAGTGACATTAATGAATATCTTTAAGAATGAAGAGAGCCATCAAATTTTAAAAAGTGTGAAAGAATTCAGGATTTGAAGAAGCACTGGGGGAACACAAATCAGCAGACACAAAATTTTTAAGTCCTGAAATGGAATATATCTTCATGCTTTCAGTGATGGAACTGACAGAGTCTAGTGTGGCTGGAAAACATTTAATCAGTTTTTAATTAATTTTTTAAATAACTACTAGTCAAAACAGGCTTCTATTACTCCTGGCATTTTAAAAATCATACACACAAAATTTTATGTTAAAGCTCATTGTGAAGAAAACTGCTTGGAAAAAAATTTAAACAATGCCAAAATACGATTTGGTGAAAATATAATACTTTATAAATAAAATTAATTATAAAACAGCAATAGAAGGCAGAGTCTGTATTATTTTAGTTTTTATCTTTAATAAATAACCTGATAACTAAAACTTAAGTTCTAGAAACTCTCTTAATAAAATCAGAATCAAAATGAGATAGCAAATTTCATTTCATATAATTATTTTACACTGTCTTAGAAATGTTAATGATTGTAGTGGCCCATAAAATATTTTTAAAAATTTAAATATTTAAATTTATCAATATTACAGTTGTTATTTTTGTCGACTTAGTAAATTTAAGGGTCAACAAACATAAAATAAAAAATCAGCACGTAAGCAAATACGTAGATACCTACAAATTATCAATAATTTTCCAATAAAGTATGATAACTATTAGATAATTTAGTAAGAAATTAAAGTTATAGAAATAAATATAATTTTAAAAATTGTATTGCATTTATTAAAAACATTTATTTAAATATCTAGAAAAAGGGAAAGGCAGTCATACTGTAAAATTCTTGATAATATTTTAAAGATGGGAATTTTATCTAATTTATTTACAGCTTTAATGCAGTTTTAATTAAAACCTCTTTACGTTTTTACAAATCTTCTTAAAAGTTATTTAGAATACACACCATACAGATAATGGAATATTATTCCATCTCAAAAAAAAAGGAAATCCTAACGTTTGTAACAACATGAATGAACTTGGAAGACAGTATGTTAAATAAAATAAACCAGACACAGAAAGACAAACACTGCATAAACTTACTTATATTTGAACTCTAAAGGAGTGAAACTCATAGAAACAGAGTAGAATGATGATTACCAGGTGTCGCGGATGAGAAAAGGGTAGAACTTTATCAACAGGTGAAAACTTGCAACTATAAGATGAACAAGTTCTGGAAGCCTAATGTACAACATAGTGACTATAGTTAATAACGTATTGTATACTTGGAATTTTCTAAGAGCATAGATCTTAAGTATTCTCATCATGTAAGCACAGAAACAGATAAGAATGTGAGAATATGAGTATATTATATTAGCTTATTGTGATAATTGTTTTACAATAGATAGGTATATCAAAACATCTCATTGTACACTTTGAATATATACAGTTTCTATTTGTCAGTTATACCCCAATAAAGCTGAAAAAATTAAAATTAAAAAAACCTGATTGGTCAGAAATTTGGTTTTCCATGAAAGATGTTGCTAAATATGGCAACTCTGACCAGAAAAAAAATAATAATAAAAACGTTAAAAAATGACATATATACATCCATTCATTTATTCATCCAGTCTTTTATTAAATAACATGTAGTGACTGCCTATCCTGCGCTATGCATTAAGCATATGGTGAAGAGAAAATCAAATATCGTCCTTGCTGCTGTGGAAATTTTATGTACATCATGCATACATATGCATGCATTAGTGTATACTTTACTTTTTCTTTTCATTTCTTTTTTTTTTTTTTTTTTGAGACAGAGTCTCTCTATTAGCAAGGCTGGATTGCAATGGCATGATCTCTAGTCACTGCAGCCTCTGGCTCCTGGGTTCAAGCGATTCTCCTGCCTCAGCCAACTGAGTAGCTGGGATTACAGGCACATGCCACCACACTCTAATTTTTTATTTTTAGTAGAGACAAGGTTTCGCCATATCGGCCAGGCTGGTCTCAAACTTCTAACCTCAAGTGATGCACCCACCTCGGCCATCCAAAGTCCTGGGATTACAGGCATAAGCCACTGTGCCTGGCTGATAATTTACATTTTGTTTACTTATATTTTAGTATTCATATTATTTTAACATACTACACTGTTTTTTTAAAAAAAGACATGAAAAATCTTACATAAATTCGTCCAGTACAATGGAAATAAAAACTAGATATTCAAAGTGAAGGAAAGATAATTAAATAAAAGCAACAAAAGTCCATTTTCTATACCACTAAACTGTGAGCCATATGTTTCATTAGTGTGCTAGAATATCCCTCATGTTTTTTCCTGGCTTCAGCAATAGACATTTAAAGTCTATAGTCATACCACGAAAGATGCATCTAATTACATTAGGAACAAATTATTGCCTCTCATTTTCTTTACCTCTCACTATAAGATGGATAAATATAGACGTATAAATAGAGGTATTCACATCTACAGCTTTCTGTCTAACATATACTTAAAAGTATAAAAGACTTAAAAGTATAAAAGACTTAAAAGTATAAAAGACTTAAAAGGAATAGACAAAGGAAATCATTGTAAGTAATGTAATAAGAAAGAAAATAATGTAAGAGAATTGTTTTTAAAAAGATTTACTTCATAGTTATCTTCATCTTTATATATATATATATATATACACACACACACACTCTTAAAATGTCCCTTCAGGATTTTCAAGTTATCTTCATCTTTATATATATATACACACACATACACTTTATATATATATGTGTGTGTGTGTATATATATACATACATATATACATATATATATACACATACATATATACATATATATATATATACACACACACTCTTAAAATGTCCCTTCAGGATTTTCAAATTTTAGATATACTGTGATAAGCAATATATTTCATATTAAATATTTGTACTCCAGAATGAAAATTGTTATAAAGCATTAGTTTAGTTCAAAAGGGAGAAAACCAGTAGACAGTTGGGTGTTTCCAGTCCTACAAGCATAGTTAAATCAGTTAATCTCTTTCAATCTAACATGCTAACATTTCATACTTATGCCACAGAGTCTTTACAGTTTAACAACATCTTGGCAATAACACACATGAAACTTCCTGAAGAGGGTGGTGTTATATGTAGCCCAGAGTAGTGTCATATATAACATTGCAAACTCTTCATGAGTTTTCTGTTCATTATCGCTGTCAGGATAGAGGTGTTCCAGATTTTATTGATTAAATAACTATTTTTCATAGGTGCATTACCTTCCATTTTTCCAGATTGAATTTCCTTTTAATATATTTTTATACTTTCAATTTTTACTATTTTTAGGTGTATTATAGCCATTCTGTTTGTCTACCTGATAGTTTGATATGGTCAAAAAATGACTTTGAATGTGCTGTTTTTCTCACCTCCCTGGTGTTATTAACAGAGCTCCTTACTTATACATAGCACAGATGACCTGCACTGCAGCATGCTCATTGGCAGCAAGCACAGGGTCATTTGCAAACATGGTTTCTTAATTACACATAGTATATAGCCACAGGATGTCAGTCTCATGTATTGAAAGTTATAGAAATGTCAATTATATAATATTTCGGAATGGGGAAGATTTGGTCTGTTTCTTATAGATTTCATTTAGGCAACGGTAGGTTAAGCCTAACTCTTGCCTACAGCCTGAATATAGATAACAGTCTTATTCTCTTTGCTAATTATGTTATCTATGATTTATAAAGAAATCTGTGTGACTCTTGAATATATTACTTTCAGAAGAGTAGGTTTATTTCTTTCTAAATTATTGAGTGAATGCCAACTAGGATTAGAAAATTTCTACTGTACATATTCAAAGCCAAAGATTGTCAAAAGCAAGAGCGATTCATTTTATCAAGTACCCGGAAGACTGTTGGCATTTTATTTAATAGCACCTACTAAATATATAATATTGATCTATATAATTCATGGCATTTTTACACATTGCAATTAAGTTACAACCATTTAATTTAATTTTCAGGTGTGTATTACATATAAACAATAATTCTGGCCTTTGCAGTTTGAAAACAGATTGCAATACTAGTAGAAGAGGGAAAGTCACGATTTGTGGGTGTTGATTGTTAAGTAAATCCCTACTATATGCCTCGTGGGATGGGAAAAGGAGGTCAATATACCAAATAATTATAATGGTAAGAATATGATAATTATTATGGTAAGAGTATAAAGTAGGATAGAGAGATTGAATTGTAGAGGAAGTGTTAATGAATTCTGACTGGGATTATCAAGGGAGTTTTTATGCAAAAAAAAAAATTGACCTTTATTCTGGGCCATGAAGTATAGAAATTATGTGTGTAAAAGAGCATGATGAAATGGTCATGGCCCTTGGGCCCTCAAGGCTTTCTGACTTGATGTAAATATTCATGAAAGTCTGTCCATACCTTGAAGCCCCTCTACTCTGTCAATAGCAGCTTCTATGACTTCGGGAAAATAGTAATTTTCTAAATCAAATACATATTTTCAGAATGAGAACTGATTTTATACATGCCAACTTTGAAGCTCGTAGAAACTACCTTGAGAAAAATCCACCATCGCAAGACTGATGTGTCAGCAACTATAGCTTTGGGGAACTGACACATCTCAAGAAACTGTGGCTCAAACCAGGCAGCTGAATACTGCAGGTGAGAAGCTTATCTCTCTAAAATCTGATTACCAAAGATGAAACAGATGATCCTCTTTCCCAAAATACTGCACCGCAAATATTTTATACCTGCCACACTATTATTGGTAGACAAGATTTGAACAGGCAATAGCAGGCACAGACAAAATCTTGCTTCTATCAGAATCAACACATTGAGGGAATTTAACTGTGTTGCGTACAAGCAGAAAATTCCTCAGAGAGCAAGTTATCTTTGAAACCAGAACATCCAGTGATGAAACAATTGGAACAAAACCCTTTAAACAATCAAACCCAACTGCTCTTTCTTCCTTTCTTCTTTCTTTCTTTCTTTTCTTTCTTTCTTTTTTTCTTTCTTTCTTTCTTTTTCTTTTTATTTTTTACATGGAGTCTCACTCTGTGGCTCAGGCTGGAGTACAGTGGTACAATCTTCGTTCATTGCAACCTCTGTCTCCAGGGTTCAAGCAATTCTCCTGCCTCAGCCTCCCAAGTAGCTGGGATTACAGTGTGCGCCACCACGCCCAGTTCGTTTTTGTAGTTTTAGTAGAGATGGGGTTTCACTATATTGGCCAGGCTGGTCTCGAACTCCTGACCTCAAGTGATCCGCCTGCCTCGGCCTCCCAAAGTGCTGGTATTACAGGCCAGAGCCACTGCACCTGGCCAAACCCAACTGCTTTATCTCTCCAGCTTTACTTATAATTTGAAAAAATAAAACAAGCATAGGCAGTCACACACACAAAATAGTTCCAGTCTGAATTAAACACATCTAGAGGCAGTATTGATCTGTGTAGAATTCCAAAACTTCATGATGGATAGTCCAGCTATCTAGTTGTACATTACAATATATTTGTCTGTACTGTAAGGCATCCTTATCAATATATTATGAACATTAAAAATCTTAAAGAGGTCCCCATAGTCTTTTGGCGGCTTTATATTCCATATGATAGTAATACTACATCATGTTATGTAAGGGGCTTGAGTATACAGGAATTTAGATATCCACCAGTCATCCTGGAACCAATTCTCCACAAATACCAAGGCATGACTGTAGTAGGCACTGAAATAATTTTAAATTTAACTATTATCCATTGACACAATTGATGATTAATGGGAGCAAAAGACAGGGAGCCTACCTTGACCTCTGGTTGTATAGGCTATGGAATATAAGGCCACCAAAAGACATGTGATATTTTATATACTTATACAATTTGTAATGATTAAATCAGAGTATTTAGAATACCCATCACCTCAAACATTTATCATTTCTTTCTGTTGGGGCTATTTCAAATCTTCTAGCTATTCTGAAATACACAATAAATTGTTGTTCACTATTCACTCTACTGTGCTATCAAACACTAGAACTTATTCCTTCTGTATAACTGTGTGTGTTCCCCTTAACCAACCTCTCTTCAACTGACTCCTTTCCTCCTCCACACTCACTCTTTTCAGCTTCTGATAAGTATTATTCTATTATCTACCTCCATAAAATTAATTTTTTTTAGCTCTCACATATGAGTGAGAACATGTAATATTTGTCTTTCTGTGCCTGGCTTATTTCACTTAACATAATGACCTCCAGTTCCACCTCTGTTGCCGCAAATGAGAGGTTTTCATTTTTTTATGGTTAAACAGTATTTCTTTAAACATATATACCACATTTTCCTTATCTATTCTTCTCTTGATGGACATTTAGGTTGATTCTCTATCTTGGCCATTGTGAATAGTGCTGGTGCAAAATAAACATAAGGGTGCAGGTATCCCTTTGATATACTAATTTTGTTTTCTTTGGATAAATACCAGTAGTTGGATTGCTGGATTGTGTGATAGTTCTATTTTAAGTGTAAATTCATCTAAAAATTCAACAGCTTTTTTTCAGTTTTTCTCCTATTAAAAACACCACTCAGAGTTAGGCGTTTGCACTCATATTTCCAGCTACTTAAGAGGCTGCGGATTGCTTGAGCTCAAGAGTTCATATCTAGCCTAGGCAACATAGTGAGATTCCATCTCTTTAAAAAAAAAACAAGCAACAATAACAAAACACACACACACACACACACACACTCACCTACCACCCTTATATTTACTTACAATTTACATCTTTACCAAGAAAATTTTCTTTAATAATAAATTCATCTTCAATTCCAAATATGTGTGTATGCAAATGATATACTAGCCATATTATCATGCCTAAGGAGGATTTGAAACACTTACTAAAACTTTTAAGATGCCATTCTGATGTTCTAAGTACAAGAAGTAAGCAAGTAAGCTGAACAATACTATATCTGGAGAAAGTGTACCTTATTAGGTATCACAGTCTGGTACTTTTTCCTATATGCCAGACACAAATGTGCTAGAACCTGAAGGATGGCTACCTTTGACCCTTTGAAATAAGCAAGATGCTAATATGCTTTTTCAAGTGGATCTACTCAATCTTCCCTTGCTCTTTCATATGCCCTTCTACCTTTAAATCAACAAGCCAATTTCAGCACCCAATATATGTAAGCATCTACACCTAGTAGTGATCTTCTTCAGATGGTATTTTCTACTAAATAGATGATCATTTTTCTCTACTGAGCTAAAGTAACAAATAGTTGAATTGCTTTGAATAATATAGATAGAAAAAAAGAGCAAGAGCTACATTGAAAAAATATTGAAATTTACTAAATGCACAATTATTTTATTGAGTGATTTTTATTTTTTGTTGAAATTGGAAATGGACCTGAATTTAAGTTCAGGTCAAAAACTTTATAGAGATATATGAAATCAGCAGCTCAGATGACTCAAGGGGCAATAAAAATATAAGCTGACATACTGGAAGGGTTTATATAAAGTTGAGGTCAACCCCCCTGATATGGTTGGACCCAAAATCTCATCTTGAATTGTAAACCCCATAATCCCCAGGTGTCAAAGGTGGGACCAGGTGGAGGTAATCAGATCATGGGGCTCATTTCCCCCATGCTGTTTTCCTGATAATGAGTGAGTCCCATGAGATCTGATGTTTTTATAAGCATCTGGCATTTCCCCTGCTTGCACTCATTCTCTCTCTTGCCACCTTGTGAAGATGTGCCTGTCACTATGATTGCAAGCTTCCTAAGGCCTTACCAGCCATACAGAACTGTGAGTCAATTAAACCTCTTTTCTTATAAATTACCCAGTCTCGGGTATTTCTTCATAGCAGCATAAGAATGGACCAATACACCCTCCCAGTAGCTTATAGAACTCTTAGGGTCACTGAAGTTTAAGTAGATATTAAGAGGCAGGAAAACATCCACTAAATTTTGGAGTGCAATGGACTGTAACAATGATAATGCACCTGACTCATATCTGAACCTGAAAAGCTTATCATTCATAGTTCAATTGCATGCAATCATTTTGTCAAAAAAGATGTACTCCAGAGTACTTTATCGGCTTGAACCTGTAAGTGGTGAAGAAATTAAATCCAAGCAAATGATATTTGGATTCTGTGGATGAATAGTGCCTGGTCTGGTAGAGCAGTGTTTTCTTAGCCCATATAAGAGGCCTAAAGAAATTCAAAAATCACCAAGAGGTACCTTCTCTTTTCTGAAAATAACACCTGGCTTTGTACTCCTTCTCTACTTCTACTACTTTTTAGTTTAAATTTTCCACATATCTCTCTCTTAATCCCGTGTTGAACAATGATTTTTTTTCTAGATGGAGAATTTGAATGATACTTTTTCTTATTGTATTATTGCTTGATTCTATTTAGCTCTGATGCTATGTCCTATAGCCACAAGGACAATTGACATCTGGGTATGACATGGAGTTATGATCATTAAATTCCTTTCTCTCTCTTGCTCAGTGTGTGGAGTCCTTCTTTTCTAGAAAGCAGGACAGTCACACTACCTAAATATTGCTTTTTGCTAAAATTTCAAAATAAAAAAATGTACTCTCAGAAATGGGTGAATGCTTTAAAAATATCTGTGCATTTTAAACATATTTCCTACTATTCACTATGAACAGGGTGTACTATGTCATTATTTTAAAATGGAGAATTATTTTGGACACATTGGCCATCATCTGTCAATCTGTTGGTTACAAATTAATTTAATAAAATATCTCATTAAGATTTAGATATTTTTAGTATATATTAAATTAATAATCACCCATTCTTCAGTTACATTTTAATGGGAGTTGGTTTGTATGCAAGTTAACTACTTTCTAATTATATAATCTTTCATGATCATTTAGCCATTTAAGTTACAGATTCTTCAACAGTAATATGGTCATGAAATAACTAGATGAAAGTATCATGAGTACAAAATGAAGTAATAACAGGTAAGAGCAACAGGTCATTAAATATGCTAATTAATATTACAAGTATATACAGTTTAGTCTGTTATCTTGAGAATTACGTGAAGATTAAGTACTTAAAAGTACATGTTAAATTGAGCCCTTGAAGAAATTTTAGCATGATTTTTATTGTCAAAATAATATTGAAAATGACATTACTTTAAATTATAAATAACAAAGATATCCTTGGCTTTTAAGATGTAAGCAGATATTATCCTTCAAGCATTTTTATTAGCACTTTCTCTCTATGCAACCTATAGATATTGTTCTATGTTTACTCTTCAACCTGTAGCTCAGCTGTAGATGCTGTTTGTGCATCATTGCTTTGGCTACTTCAATATGGATTATCAGGATTTACTCTGAAACTGGAAACCTGTGTCAATTAACTACACCAGTGCACTTAAGGCCTCTATTATTGTAGAAATCCTACTGGATTCCTTCAGTTCCACATCATGCCTTCACTACATTCCACATTATTCTCCTGACATCGATGCCTCTGCTTCTTGATTCCCTGGCCAAGCCAGAGTTTAACATTTCATATTAAAACTATAATAAATAGGAGGGTAAAACAGAAAGTTTGCAAATATAAGGAAGAATGCTCAGTAACTATGAATAAAGACAGATATCATGAGACAGAGAAAAAAGAAAGAGAGATTCAACTACTATGAAATGAAAAATTGTACTTGTGTAATTTTATGATACTTCTTATCAACAATATTAAAAGAGAGATGACAGGGATTCTAGCATCCCAAAATATCCTGAGTTTTCTGGACATTAGCAGACTAACCCTACTAAATTTGGTATTATAAGAGGTTGTGTGTTTGTGTATAAATTACCAGCTGATGCTTTATGTACAATTTTTCAGCATCATGGAATTTTCTATTGTGTCTTTGGCATAGCTAATTGATTCCTCTGTTTCAAGTATCAAAATACTTAGACTTTGCATCTAAATACGTATGTAAGCTCTTGAATTTAGATAGCGAAGGCCACAGCCTCAAACATTTGCCTTGTTTGGCCATGAATACTGATGGTTTCTTTAGCAAAGAAATAATTCATATTCAATAAATCAAGGACATTATACATTTGTGCTGAATTTACTGAGTGTATTTTAGTTATGGCTTTAAATTTGTTTGAATTTGTTACCCAGAATACGGTCAGATTATCAGATGAAATTTCTTAACTGTATTATTATTTTTTCAAACTTTATATACTCATAATATAATTTCTTTAAAAATGCATAACATAATATATCAAGAACAAGAATATCCCAGCACTTTGGAAGGCTGAGGTGGGCAGATTACTTGGAGTCAGGCACTCAAGACCAGACTGGCCAACATGGTGAAACCCCATCTCTACTAAAAATACAAAAATTAGTTGGACTTGGTGGCAGGTACCTGTAATCCAAGCTACTTGGGAGGCTGAGGCAGAAGAATCACTTGAACCCAGGAGGCAGAGGCTGCAGGGATCCAAGATTGTGCTACTGCACTTCAGCCTGGACAACAGAGCAAGACTCCATCTAAAAAATAAAATAAAAAAAGAACAAGAACAGTACAATTTGTATTGAATTGGAACTGAACATTTAGGTTTTCAAAATCACCTTCAAAATTTGGGAAATAATAGTCTCGAAATTTTCTTGAAAGAAAGCATGGAGGCATGAAGTCATCCATGTTAAAAGGAAGGACAAAAATAGGAAAATGATAAAGAAAGCAGTGAAGGAAAATAAAAACTGGAACATCTGATTTCTCACTTAAGCTTATTCCAAACAGAATAAAGTGAAAACAATGCAATTTCAAAACAGATTTAATATTCTTTCTGTGTGACACCCATGAGCACAGACTAGTCTTTTATATTGTTTGTTTTCATAAAAATACAAAATATTTAGATGTATACACATATTAGGTATGAAATTGAGGTTTCAGTTCAATTATAATATTGTCTTTTCCCATATGTTTCTTTTGTCAACATTGAAAACTTGAACTCTTTTGATAATCTGGATGTGAAATGTTTCTGAGAATATACTAAACATTTGTTAGAACTATTGTTTTAATATTGAACCAAGTAACTGGACATGGTGGCTTATGCCTATAATACCAGTACTTTGAGAGGCTGAGGCAGGAGGATTACTTGAGGCCAGGAGGTTCTAGACCAGCAACATAGAAAGACCCTGTCTCAATACAAAAAAAATAAGCCAGGTGTGGTGGTGAAATATATATATAAATACATATATGATACATATATAATACATATATATGTACATGTGTACACAAGAACGCGAGACACACATACACACACACACACAAATAAAGAGTAACCAAACTCTTGATTTTCTTAAAAGAAGATTTAAGGTCGTCAAAATCTTAACTTGTCTTCACTTAGCTAGGCATAATATTATTTACAAATAATTTTCAAAAAAAAAGAAAAATTCAATTGTAAATTGAATAAGTAACTTTCTTTTGTAACAAAACACTCCATGCTGATATTTAAAACATTATTTGAGGTTATAGCTTTTTACATATGGCATATGTTATAATTTGAGAATAGTTTTAAAAATATTAATGGTAGACTGAGAGTTAAACTAACTAGTCCATTCTTTTAATTATATTGTATGTGGACCTTCCATAGAGAATACTTTGTGAATCTGTGAAAGAGAAAATAATGTATGTATGTCATAGAATTCTTGGTACAAAAACAGAATAATGGCATGACTTAATATCTTAGTCTGTGTGAGTTGCTGTAACAAGTACCACAAACTGGGTGGCCTATTAACAACAAAAATTTATTTCTCACAGTTTGGGAAGCTGGGAAGCCCAAGATCAAGGCACCAGCAGATTCACTGTCTAGCAATGGCTCATTTCCTAGATAGCTGTCTTTTTGCTATAACTTCACATAATGGAAAGGATGAGGAATTTCTCCGTGGTGAAATGGTTACTGTGTTTTATAAAGACAATAATCCTATTTATGAGGGGTGTGCCTTCATTAGCTAGTCACACCTCTTAGCAGCCCACCTCCTAAAACCATCACCTTGGGGATTAGGATTGCATGAATTTGGAGGGGGCATAAATATTCAGGGCATTGCACTTAGGTCAACCCTTCTCTGAAAGGCTACATTTAAAATTATAGAGAGGGGCAATAAAGTGTTTGACCTACATTCAGTTTTAAATAATAGCATATATAAAGTTATTAGGGTGAGAAAATGCTACCAGAAAGATAAAGAACAGTGTGATCAATGATTAGGTAATAAAAATGAGAGCAGTGTATGATAAATAATGGATTCAATGGATGATTTTTTAAATGGTGTATACTAAGAGAAAAGGATTTATTACCCCATGTATATTTAAAAAATAAGTTTTGAAAGCAAGTGAAACAATGGTTAGGAGTCTATAATGATATAAATAAATAATTAAATAAAAGAATAATGACTTATTTTCCTATTTGGGTGCCTTTTATTTCTTTCTCTTGCCTGATTGGCCTGGTTAGAACTTCCAGTACTGTGTCGAATAAGAGTGGTTAGAGTGGGCATCCTTGTCTTGTTCCAGTGTTCTAAGGGGAATACTTCCAGCTTTTGCCCTTTCAATGTGATATTGATTTTTGGTTTGTCATTGATGGCTCCTATTATTTTGCAGTATGTTCTTTTGATGCTTAGTTTCTTGAAGATTTTTGTAATGAAGAGATTTGGGGTTTTAATAAAAGCTTTTCCCAGATCTATTAAGATGATCATATATTTTTCTTTTTAATTCTGTTTATGTGGAGAATCATATTCACTGATTCGCATATGTTAAACCAACCTTGCATCCCAGGAATGAAGTCTACTTGATTATGGTGAAGTAACTTTTTGATGTGCTATTGGATTCAGTTTGCTATTATCTTTTTGAAGATTTTTGTGTCTATGTTCATCAGGGATATTGGCCTGTAGTTTTCTTTTTTTGTTGTGTCTTTGCCAGCTTTTGGTATCAGGGTGCTGCTGGATTCACATAATAAGTTAGAGAGTGTTC
Source organism: Pongo pygmaeus (assembly GCF_028885625.2). Lineage (NCBI taxonomy): Eukaryota > Metazoa > Chordata > Mammalia > Primates > Hominidae > Pongo > Pongo pygmaeus. The sequence continues at coordinate 27,546,972 of NC_072377.2, forward strand.
CTGTCTCCTTGATATTTTGGAATAGTTCCAGGGGAATTGGTACCATTTTTTCCTTGTATGTATGGTAGAATTCAGCTGTGAATCTATTCAGTGTGGGGCTTTTTGGGGTTGTATTTTTTTTATTACTGATTCAACTTTGGAACTTGATATTGAAGTGTTCAAGGTTTCAAATTCTTCCTGATCCAATCTTGGGAGATTATATGTTTCCAGACATTTATCCATTTCCTCTAGATTTTATTTTGTGTATATACAGGTGTTTGGAATAGTCTCTGAGGATTTTTTGTATTTCTGTGGGATCAGTTTTAATGTCATCTTTGTTGTTTCTAATTGTGTTTATTTGGATTGTGTCTTTTTTTGTTAATCAAACTAATGGCCAATTGATCTTGTTTATCCTTTCAAAGAAAAAGCTTTTGGTTTTGTTGATTTTTTGTATGGATTTTGGGGTCTTGATTTTGTTCAGTTCAACTCTAATTATAGTTATTCATTTTATTCTGCTAGCTTTGGAGTTAGGTTGTTCTTGTTTTCTGGTTCCTCTAGGTGTGATGTTACATCTTTAATTTGAAATCTTTCTAACTATTTGATATAGGCATTTGGTGCTATAAACATTCCTCTTAAGATTGTTTTTGCTGCATCCCAGAGATGGTGATCTGTTGCATCTCTGTTTCCATTTATTTAAAAAAAATGTTTTTTTTGTTTCTTCCTTAATTTAATCGTTTACCCAAAAGACATTCAGGAGCAACTTGTTTAATTTCCATTTAATTGTGTGGTTTTGAGAAATCTTCTTGGTATTGATTTCTATTTTTATTCCATTGTAGTCTCTGAGTATGGTTGATATGATTTCAATTTTTTTTAATTCATTGAGATTTGCTTTATGGCTGAGACTGTGGTTGATCTTGTAGTATTTCCTGTGGTCGGATGAGAAGAATGTCTCTCTTCATGGATAATATGATTCTATACCTAGAAAACCCTAAGGACTCCATGAAAATGCTCTCGGAACTGATAAATGACTTCAGTAAAGTCTCAAGATGTAAAATCAATATACAAAAATAAGTGGCATTTGTATATATCAATAACCTTCAAGCTGGGAGCCAAATCTAGAATTCAGTACTACTTACAATAGTCACACACACACACACCTCCCCCTAGGAATACATGTAAACAAAGAGGTCAAAGGTCTCTGCAAAAACAACTACAAAGCATTACTAAAATAAATCATAGATGACACAAACAAATGCAAAAACATTCAGTACTCATGGATTGGAAGAACTGATATTTCTAAAGTAGCCAAACTGTCCAAAGCAATCTACATATTTAATGCTTTTACTATCAAACTACCAGTGTCATTTTTCACAGAACTAGAAAAAAAACTATTATTCTAAAATCCTTATGGAACCAAAAATGAGCCTGAATAGCCAAAGCAATCCTAAGAAAAATAAGAAAGCTGGAAGCATCACCTTACCTAAATTTAAACACTATTATGAGGCTACAGTAACCAAAATAGCATGACACTGATACAAAAACAGACGCATTGTCTAATGGATCAGAACAGAGAACCCAGAAATAAAGCTGCCCACCTACAGCCATCTAATCTTCAAAAAAGTCAACAAAAATAAGCAATGGGGAAAGGACTTCCTATTCAATCAATGGTGCTGGGATAGCTGGCAAGCCATATGCAGTAGAATAAAACTGAACACTTACCTTTCACCATATAAAAAATTAAGAGGGATTAAAGATTTAAATGTAAGACCTCCGACTGTAAGAATCCTAGATAAAAACCTAGGAAACACTACTCTGGACACTGGTCTTGAGAAACAATTTATGACCAAGTCCTCAAAAGCAATTGCAACAGAAGAAAAAATACTTAACCTCACTAATCATCTGAGAAATGCAAGTCAAAACCACCATGAGATACCATCTCACATGAGTCATAATGACTATTATTAAGAAGTTGCAAAATAACAGATGCTAGTGAGGCTCTGGAGAAAAAGAAACGCTTATACACTGTTGGTAGGAATGTAAATTACTTCAGTCACTGTGGAAAGCAATTTGGAGATGTCTCAAAGAACTTAAAACAGAACTACTGTTTGACCCAGCAATCCCGTTACTGGGTATATATCCAAAAGAAAACAAATCATTCTACCAAAAAGACACTTGCACTGGGATGTTCATTGCAGCACTATTCACGATAGCAAAGACATGGAATCAACATAGGTGCCCATCAACAGTGGTTTGAATAAAGAAAATGTGGTACATATACACCATGGAATACTAGTAGCCATAAAAAAGAATGAAATCATGTCCTCTGCTGCAACATGGATGCAGCTGGAGGCCATTATCTCAATCTAATTTACATAGGAAGAGAAAACCAAATACCACATATTCTCACTTATAAGTGGAAACTAAACACTGAGTACTCATGGACATAAAGATGGCAAAAATAGACACTGGAGGCTACTAGAGAGGATAGGCAGGGAGGAAGTAAGTGTTGAAAAACTAACTGTTGAATTCTACGCTCAGGGTAGACGGGATAATTTGTACCCTAAACCTCAGCATCATGCTATATGCCCAAGTAACAAATTGGCATATGTACTCTTGAATCTAAAATAAAAGTTTTAAAAAAAGGGAAAAAAGAATGAAGAAAGGCATAATAGATAAATATCTTATGTAAAAATATCAAATAATTTATAGAGATATTCTGCCCTCAAAGCAGTGGGGTATAACTTACCATTTCTTAAGTTGTTGCCTGTATTGACTTTCTTCTATACAAAAAGTATACTATAAAATGGAGAAAGAGTAAATTGTAATGACAAAATCTGAAAAACACTACCTCATCCAGGAGATCAAGAGTAATACGAATAGAGATAAGACATATTGAAAATATGTACCCTTGATCTGATGTGGTAAGAGTGACGTTTTACCTCTGTGGTCCTCTCCCTAAAATCCATTCCCCAATATAATCATGAGAAAAATCCTAGATAATTCCAGTTTGAAGGCATTGTACATAATACCTGACCAGAACTGTTCAAAACTGTCAAAGTCATTAAAAAATAAAGCCCAAGAAATTGTCACAACCAAGAGGAGTATAAGGAAACATGACTGGTAAATATAATGTAATATCTTATATGGAATCCTGCAATAGGAAAAGAACATTAGGTGAAAGTAAAACAAAACAACTCTGAATAATGTTTAAACTTTAGTTAACAACAATATATCAATATTAGTCTATTCATTTTGGAAAGTAGGATACTAGAATGAGATGTTACTAGTAAAGTAAAATAGGCAAAGGGTATGTGAGAATTCTTTCAACTTTCTTCACAGCTTTTTCTGTAAATCAAAAACTATTTCAAGTTAAAATTTTTATTTTAATAAATGGAGTGGAGGACACAAGACTTAAGTGTCCCTTTTCTGTTCCATAATCTCATGGAGAATACTACATTACATTTAATAACCATGTAGGCTCCTTTTGGCTGTGACCATTTCTCAGATTTCCTCTGTTTGGGGGGACATTGCTAGTTTTGAGGAGTTCTGAACTGGCAGTGGTAATGCATGTGATTCCAGCTAACTCCTCCCTTTTTTCAGAAATGGTTTAGTTGCTAGCGAGGGTGGTTAGAGATTGTCTAGAGAATAGAATATGTAAAACTATCATCTCAGCAAGTTAAAAAACTAAAGTATGTGTGAGAACGTGTAGAGGGGAAAAATTCTTTCTGAGAAACAGAATAAAGCATCTGTCTTTAGATTGTGAATGTGAATTCATATATTAGCTTTCAACAGTTTATAAGCTTCTGATTCCATTCCTCGGCTGACAATCACAAGGCGTAAACCAGACTCATGATTTTTATGCAATATAAATAAAAATGTGAATTTTCTGTGAGACTCAGTTAGCATATTGAATGTATAATTGGACCCTTCTGTTTTATAACAGATAATGAAGTAACAAAATATAAGGTAGTGGGGGTTGCATTTTGGGAATTTTGATGAAGGAAAATTTCAATTAAAAAGTGGTGGAGTGAAAATTAGTCAAAAGCAGAATCCAAGGTATTAGTCAAAACTGAACTAGTCAATGACTATGAATGAAAATAAATGAAAAGGGAGTAATCATGAGTTCCAATCAAAAACTATGAAATCAAAGGAACTCTCTCTGTGAGTGTGTGTGTTTGTGCGAGTGTGTGTGTGTGTGTGTGCTTGTGTGTCTTGAGATAGAAAAGTAAAGACAATGCATCTAGAATCTATAATTGAAAGGTACGTAACACATGTAGCAGAAAGTCTGTGTAGGACTGAGGTGGGAAGATTGCAGAGAACTTATTTAAAAACCTTCCTGATGGCCTGGCGCAGTGGCTCACGCCTGTAATCTCAGCACTTTGGGAGGCCAAAGAGGGCGGATCAATTGAAGTCAGGAGTTCAAGACAGCCTGGCCAACATGGTAAAACCTCATTTCTACTAAAAATACAAAAATTAACTGGACACGGTGGTGCTGTAATCCCAGCTACTCGAGAGGATGAGGCACAAGAATCGCTTGAGCCCCTGGGGCAGAGGTAGCAGTGAGCTGAGATCACTCCACTGTCCTCCAGCCTGGGCGACAGAGCGAGACTTTGTCTCAAAAAACAACAAACAAAAGCCCTGCATCATGTAGAAAGGGAGGAAGATAAAAGACCAGTAAGAGAGTTGATTGTTAGTGATAAATACACATATTTGGAACAGTAACAGTATTGAGAGGAAGTTTTATCACTATACCTTTGAACGTGAATCTGATTCAATACAAGGTCACTGGAATTGAACACAGGGGCCTATATGAGCAAAGTTGTGGGCTGTAAAATTTTTAAAACTCAGGTTTTGGATGTGCTGCTTATATGGCTATCAAAGTTTTCCAAGATTGGGATATATAGACGGAATAACGAAGACATATTTTTTTACTATACTTTAAGTTCTGGGGTACATGCGCAGAACGTGCAGTTTTGTTACATAGATATACATGCGCCACGGTGGTTTGCTGCACCCATCAAACCCTCCCCTACGTTAGGCATTTCTCCTAATGTTATCCCTCCCCTAGCTCCCACCCCCTGACGGGCCCCAGTGTGTGATGTACCCCTCCCTGTGTCCATGTGTTCTCATTGCCAAACTCCCACTTATGAGTGAGAACATGCAGTGTTTGGTTTTCCATTCGTTTTTGTTTTTTTTTTTATTATTATACTTTAGGTTTTATGGTACATGTGCACAATGTGCAGGTAAGTTACGTATGTATACATGTGCCATGCTGGTGCGCTGCACCGGCTAACTCGTCATCTAGCATTAGGTATATCTCCCAATGCTATCCCTCCCCCCTCCCCCCACCCCCCAACAGTCCCCGAAGTGTGATGTTCCCCTTCCTGTGTCCATGTGTTCTCATTGTTCAATTCCCACCTATGAGTGAGAATATGCGGTGTTTGGTTTTTTGTTCTTGTGATAGTTTACTGAGAATGATGATTTTCCATTCTTGTGATAGTTTGCTGAGAATGATGGTTTCCAGCTTCATCCATGTCCATGTCCCTGCAAAGGACATGAACTCATCCTTTTATATGGCTCCATATTATTCCATGTTGTATATGTTCCACATTTTCTTTATCCAGTCTATTATTGATGGACATTTGAGTTGGTTCCAACTCTTCGCTGTTGTGAATAGTGCCACAATAAACATACGTGTGCATGTGTCTTTATAGTAGAATGATTTATAATTGTTTGGGTATATACTGAGTAATGGGATTGCTGGGTCAAATGGTATTTCTAGTTTTAGATCCTTGAGGAATCACCACACTGTCTTCCACAATGGTTGAACTAATTTACACTCCCACCAACAGTATAAAAGCGTTCCTATTTCTCCACATCCTCTCCAGCATCTGTTGTTTCCTGACTTTTTAATGATCGCCATTCTAACTGGCATGAGATAGTATCTCATTGTGGTTTTGGTTTGCATTTCTCTAATGACCAGTGATGATGAACTTTTTTTCATATGAACTAAGACATATTTTTTTGATAGTAGAGGATGGGAATGATGATAGGAAAGGGTTAAAGTGGCAGGCTCTGTAGGTACTAATATGGAGTAAGAGTTTTTAAAATAAATAATCCTAGTTAGAGAAGATTGAAAACTGTAGCATCTTACACCTATACAATTCTAAGATTTGAATATAAATCTTTTAAATATATATGTGTTTGTGTAAATTTATATATATATATGTGTGTGTGTGTGTATATGTGTGTATATATAAAAGGCTACTTAGCCATTATATATATAATTTCAGATAAAGTTGAGTATACCTTATGTGAAATTTTTGAGACCAGAATTATTTCAGATTTCAGATAATTTTTCAGATATTTTAATATTTACATTACGCTGTTAAGCATTCTATATCCAAAAATACAAAATCTGAAGTACTCCATGGAGCATTTCCTTTGTGCATCAGTTTGGTTGTCAAAAACTTTCAAATTTTCAGATTTGGGATGCTCAGCCTGTTTATTTATATGGATGTAAAGGGATGCAATTTGAAGCTTAAAAATGAAGTCTAAATGACTTCAATGATGCATAATATATATTAATATGCTCATAGTTGATGAAAAGATGAAACATGACTTAACATAATGATTGAATATATCACATAGTTTTCATTTTATGTTTTACAATAGAGTAAAAACTCTCCTCTAATTAGGAGAAAAGTGTATGTCAATGGCTGTTTTATTAATTAGAAGTATTAGAGCTATCTGGACTTCAAAATATATACTATAAATTTTTTGAATTTAAATAAAATCACTTTATAACGAAAATGCAGTTTTTAGTTGCATATTTTTATTTTTTATTATCACATATAATAACAGCTAATATTTATTTCATGCTAGGCTTTCTTGTAAATACTTTCCCTACATTATCACATTTAATTATCAGCACAAACCTATAAGGTAAACACTATTTGCACCTGCATTTTACACATGAAAGAAATTTGACATAGGTTTAGTAGATGGCTCAAGTTAACAGAGTTAGCAACTGAGGGATCGAGATGCAAATCTAGATGATATAATTTCTGAATTTGTTGCTCAAGCACCAAGCTATATGTATCATTCATCAGATATGCATTAACCCATGGTTTGTCAGTTACATTCATTATTTTTAAAGAAAATAAATGTAAGCCATTTAGAGATCAGATTCCACATACATATTTATTCTGGGGATATTACATGTTTTATATGACAGCTTTCTAATAAATAAATATTATTTTAGCTGATCTTCAGTGATTTATTTTCCACATCTTACACATGAACACATTTTAAATGTCTTTAAAGATTGATAGAGAAGTTAACAAATACAAAGAAAAATAAAATTGACATGCAGTCTTTATGCAATATTGTTTGTGAAAGACATTAAACAAATTTGACAAATCTGGCATGTAACAAAATGAAACTTCTAGTTCTAGATCCCTGAGGAATCGCCACACTGACTTCCACAAGGGTTGAACTAGTTTACAGTCCCACCAACAGTGTAAAAGTGTTCCTATTTCTCCACATCCTCTCCAGCACCTGTTGTTTCCTGACTTTTTAATGATCGCCATTCTAACTGGTGTGAGATGGTATCTCATTGTGGTTTTGATTTGCATTTCTCTGATGGCCAGTGATGGTGAGCATTTTTTCATGTGTCTTTTGGCTGCATAAATGTCTTCTTTTGAGAAGTGTCTGTTCATGTCCTTCGCCCACTTTTTGATGGGGTTGTTTGTTTTTTTCTTGTAAATTTGTTGGAGTTCATTGTAGATTCTGGATATTAGCCCTTTGTCAGATGAGTAGGTTGCGAAAATTTTCTCCCATTTTGTAGGTTGCCTGTTCACTCTGATGGTAGTTTCCTTTGCTGTGCAGAAGCTCTTTAGTTTAATTAGATCCCATTTGTCAATTTTGGCTTTTGTTGCCATTGCTTTTGGTGTTTTAGACATGAAGTCCTTGCCCATGCCTATGTCCTGAATGGTATTGCCTAGGTTTTCTTCTAGGGTTTTTATGGTTTTAGGTCTAACATTTCGACCCAGCCATCCCATTACTGGGTATATACCCAAAGGACTATAAATCATGCTGCTATAAAGACACATGCACACGTATGTTTATTGCGGCATTATTCACAATAGCAAAGACTTGGAACCAACCCAAATGTCCAACAATGATAGACTGGATTAAGAAAATGTGGCACATCTACACCATGGAATACTATGCAGCCATAAGAAATGATGAGTTCATGTCCTTTGTAGGGACATGGATGAAATTGGAAATCATCATTCTCAGTAAACTATCGCAAGAACAAAAAACCAAACACCGCATATTCTCACTCATAGGTGGGAATTGAACAATGAGAACACATGGACACAGGAAGGGGAACATCACACTTCAGGGACTGTTGTGGGTTGGGGGGAGGGGGGAGGGATAACATTGGGAGATATACCTAATGCTAGATGACGAGTTGGTGGGTGCAGTGCACCAGCATGGCACATGTATACATATGTAACTTACTGCACATTGGGCACATGTACCATAAAACCTAAAGTATAATAATAATAATAATAATAATAATTACAATAAAAGAAAAAAGAAAAAAAAAAAAAAGAGCTAGACACCAAAGGCAAGATATTGTATAATTCTGTTTATATCTAATATAAAGAAGAAACAAAGACAGAAAGCAGATTTGTGGTTGTCAGTAACTAGGGCGAAGCGGGGGTTGATAAGTGACTACTTAATGTTTATATAAGGTTCCCTTCTAGGTTAATGAAAATGTTCTGGAACTAGTTAATGGTGATAGCTGAACAACATTGTGAGTGTACTAAGTGCTACTGAATTGTATACATTAAAATGGCTAAAATGGTGAAAAAAAAAAAAAAAACAAAATGAAACTTCAAAACTTATTTTGGGTAATGGCAGCTACAAAGTAAGTTTGAACGACTGATTTTGTATAAAAAAGGAAAGCCCGTTATAAAAAGATACTGTTACTCTGCATTTCTATTGTCCTTGTTTTTACTCAAGTTCACTGCTTCACTCATTGATGGCTCACCTCCCTCTCTCTTTCTCTCATTCTCTCATTTTTGTATAGTTATTTTGCACTGTATGTCATTTCTAAATTCCATTTAACTTTATGCTTCAAAAGTAGGAATCTTGGAAATTTTACAAAACACACACACAGAGACACATACACACACACGGTGTATGTGTGACAATACATTTTGGTTTCATGACACTAATAACTTCAGGACATTCATCTTATTTGTCATAGGATTATGATGAAAAATAAATGAGATAGTGCAAGTAAAATATTTTGTGCATTTTCTACATGTACTAATCTCCAAAAAAGTAGTTACTATCATTGTTATTAGTAACAAAGCCATGCTTCAATAAATATAAGGAGATTTGATCTTGTTGCATTTGCTGAATATTTCCTTTTTATATTACTGCTCAGTTGCAACAATTGTAATGAGAATCAGTTTTGACTATGCCTTTCTATATGCCATTTAGTTAAAATATCAATAAAGGTAATATTAATCAAGTTGCAATTTAAAATATGAAAAATTCAGTCATATAACAGGGCTTGATATAGGGCTTTTTGTTATAAGATTTATCTTTAATATGATCATGTATTTTAAGTATTATTTTATATAATTTTGAATTTTTGTGAGCACATAGTAGTTTTACTTTGTGTATAGTCAGCCTTCACATACATACATTAAATAAAACCAAAACATGCTTCAAATTTTTTTTAATGTCCTGTATGACCTCATACAAAACAGGTAAAATGATATTCCCTAAATTTATATATAAATTTTTAATGGGTAGGCTTTCAGTTTTATAAGATGAAAGAGTTGCAAAGATGTATGGTGGTGACGGTTGCCCAACGTTATGAATTCAGGTAATTCTACTGACTGTGCACTTAAAAGTGGTTAAGATGAAAAATTTTGTTATTTGTTTTTTAACACAATACAAAAAACACCCTGAATTTTAAATTTTAAACAAAGATAGACTAATATAACCAGGTTCTGTCAATCTATTTTCAGATAGAATTTCTTAAAGATTCCTTTGCAAACATCTCTAAGGAAAGGAAACATTGTCTGAACACACTAGATTAAAAGAGGGTAGGTAGACAGAAGTATTTGGGACTCGTTTAGGAAAAAGTGTGAGTGGAGGGCAGTTAATTGAGCTATGTCAAGCCAGAGAAGAAAAATATCCACATGATGCCAACTATGGTCTTTCCATTTCACATCAGAATTTATATTTTCTGAAATTGCTTAATGTAATAAAACAAAACTAATTATAAATATGACCCAAAACAATGATTAAGGGTAACTTTCATTTTTATAAATTAAAAGTACAGTTATTGAATAGTAAATGTTATATGACTAACAATTTATTGAATTATGATTTATATTTATAATTCATGACCCGTTTCTTTTTGACATTGTAAAATAACATGAAGTTAGATAAGCATAACTCTCCTTTGGAACACTTTCAAATAATACAAGACATAAATATTTGTGATGTGGCTATTCTGATATTTAAGAACTGACTTTGACAAGACTGACATATAAAGCATCATCTGTAATTAGTACCTAAGTTCAAAGAAGTTCTCATAAGGAATTGAAAAACATTGATAATAAGATATTAGGAAATCTATTTTATCTACTTAATTAGAATAATTAATTTATCTTTGTATACTAAGCTGTAGTGAATTCAAAGAGATAAAAACCTGTGGGTTGTGTATTATACAACCCCACATATATAATGGCATATCTAATTTAATTATTTATTTTACCTAAGAATTTTGCAGGCATACATCAACCCATAATGTAATATTTCGGTACCTACATTTATCTCCAAATGGCACTAGACATTTTCTTATGTATAAGTAGGAAAAATGTCTAATTTTTGAAAAGTGTATATGTATCATTAAATACAAATTGCATAAGTCAGTTGGCCCTCAGCACAGACACCATAAAATGACAGAAACAAAAGCCTTACAAAAAATTATACTGTACTGAAAGATTATCTTCCTTAAATAAATAACTTTTTTTTATTTAAGCCTGGAAAACATTGAATTTTTGCTAATCTTACAAAAATTTTGTATTAAAATAAAAATGTGCCAAAAGCCAGAAATTGTATTTAGGAATTCCATCAGATCAGAAATATGAACACTCTTAGGAAATGTTTCAAAAACTCAGCTATACAGTAATTGAAAATAGTATTTTCAATCTTCCCGTTTATAATATATGAGGTGTCCAAAACATTATATGTGGCTATGTAGATGAGACATTGTGTAAAATTTGTGTTAACGACAGTTTCTTGCAACTCATGGTACTAAATTGTCAAAGTCTTCCAAGCTATTCTAAAACATGAGCCAAAGCTTTAATCCATGAATAGACTGCATGCATAAATCTTTTGTCTTCCTTCCTTTAGGCTGTTAGGGATTTTTATAGTCAATTTAAAGGATATTTAGTTCATAGCATTTTTTTTTTTTTTTTGATATTTGCCAAAAAAAAAAAAAAAAACCAACAACCGGCCGGGCACGGTGGCTCACGCCTGTATTCCCAGCACTTTAGAAGGCCGAGGTGGGAAGATCACGAGGTCAGGAGATCGAGACCATCCTGGCTAACACGGTGAAACCCCGTCTCTACTAAAAATACAAAAATTAGCTGGGCGTGGTGGCGGGCGCCTGTAGTCCTAGCTACTCAGGAGGCTGAGGCAGGAGAATGGCCTGAACCCGGAGAGGAGGAGCTTGCAATGAGCGGAGATCGCGCCACTGCAAACAAAAAACCAAACAAACAAAACAAACAAAAACCAAACAAACAAAAAACCAACAACAACTTCACAGGAGACACGGTGATTGAATCTCAATCGCATAGGTGGATGCTCTTTCCTTACACTAAATGTCAGTTTAGGTGACTGGTAAGGAAACTTCTTATGAACTGTCTTGAAAGCAAAAAATTTGTATCTGGTTTATTTCTTACTTTACTTGATAGGGGTGAAATTTTATTCTATTATTTTAAGATCAGGGTTGGAATTGCCAACCCTTGTTAAAATCGTACTTTTAAAATTCAAACATATAAGTATTTTGGAAATTTTCAGTGCTCAACGAAATGAATAGAGTCCTGTGTGTACAGAGTCTCCTAGGACAAAGATAATTAGTAATTGGTGTTACTACAGCAAATTTGTACAAAAATGAAAAGTTTTTTTGAAAGGATGCAAATTTATTATGTAATATATGATTTTCAAAAATGATAAATTGATAAATTATAGACTGTAGTCTGTAAGTATATGGCAGACTATAACATTCACACCTATAAGAGCTAGAAAAAGTAGTTTTTAAATAAATAAAAGCATGGAATGGCATATTGTATAATTTAGATATTGATTGTGGCTACTTAATATTATGGCATTTGTTTTCCATTTTCTGGAGGAGGTTTCTGAAACAATAGACTATTTCCTTGTATTAATGTTAAGTTGAGTAAAAGGGCTGAATAATCCATTTGATGTTACATTATTTCTATATTTGTTTCCATTTACTACTGAATAACTTATTCCTAAATGATAATTGAATATATTTAGTTACATAAGCAGGGTTATTTCAGGAGATGAGTTATCACAGTTGTCCCTTGATATCTATGAGGGATTTGTTTCAGAACCCTCAAGGATACCAAAATTTATGGATGCTTAAATACCCTCTATAAAATGGTGTAGGATTTGCATATAACCTAAGCATATCCTCCTGTATACATTAAATCATTTATAGACTATTTATAATACCTAATACAATGTAAATAGTTGTTATACTGTATTTTAAGGTATAAAGAACAAATATTCTGTAAATATTCAGTACAGACACAAAAATCCTTTCTTCAAAAAAATATATTTTCCATTAGCAGTTGGTTGAATCCATGCATGAGGAAACCATTCATAGACAGGGTCAACTGTACTGTAATGTTTCAAATTTTAAATGTGAAAATGTACTACATTGTTGCAAACTTTGAGGAAAATTGAAATATTTCATTTAAGAATGGCTTTCCATTCCAAAGTTTGTGATTTTCTTGAAATACGTGATACATTTATGCATTTGTTAAGTGTAATTTCTAGCGTTCTAGATATTTGTATTCTTATTTTTATGACAATTCCTTAGACCAAATGTCACTAATAATTGCATTGTACTAAAACTATAATTTTCTGCAAATGTCTGTTACTTAATATCCTAACTAAATCTCAATGAACAATACTCTAAATCTTCTGTTTAATCACTTTATTTGTGGGGTTTACAAAAGCATGACATAAGTAATAAATAAAGAGACATTTAAAAATGTTTTCTTGATTTCTTATTGTTTAGGCAGAATATTTAATTTCAAATACATTTCAGTATGAGAATAACTTTAAAACTGTACATTGAAATGTTATTTCATGATAGATTTAAAGCTATGTAATTTTCTCAGTTTTGTTCTTTCAGTCTCACTATATTATATAAAATGTTGATTTTTATTTTCTCTAGACAAATCACACGTATACTTAAGTAAGATGAAAATTAAAAATATTGGCTTCAATTCTTAGATCATTCAGTCATTTAGATGATAAAACAATTATGTAATCCATAAATATATGGAGATTACTAATTGTGTTTTGTTTTTCCATGGGAGAATAAAAGTAAATTTCTTGTTAACTTATAGTTCTGACAAACCACTGCTCCAGCTGAATATCTTATGAAGCTATAGTTTGGCTTGTTAGCAGTCTCAAAGGAAAAATAAGATCAATAGTTGTCACAGCAGGAGATACTTTACTGTCAATGGAATGGTATAATATAGCACTGAGGGTGAAAAAATGCACCAACACTTCTCAGTTTGGCCTTATGTAATGAGCAGGCTTCTATTAAGAAAACTAAATCAGTTTTCCCGAGAATGTAATGCCCAGATCAAAAGGCTTAAGTGTCACTTTGTAGTTCCATTTCCATGTTTAGTCCAGTTTATAAACTAGATATAAAAACTATGCCAAACTTTTTGATGAGTATGTGACAAGTTGCCCATACATTATGTATATTGCTCAAGCGGTTCTTAATGGTGGGAAAGAAACTCAACAACCCTAAACATTTGAAGCTTTAACATGTTAATGGTTCATAGACATAGAATATCTGATGATCTTTTTTAAGGTTTTCCTTCTTTCCTTGTATGCTTCCTTCCTTTCTTTAAGGAGTCTCTCTCCATTTTCCACATTTTGCCTTGATGTCTGAAAATAATCTTGAAAATTAGTAAATATATGTGCAGTTGTTTGGGAACAATTTTTAAAATAAAAAGTTATTTCTCATCTGCATACATTTTAAAGTATATTTAAAGATAACAACAATAATTAGGACTGAGGTCACATTCCAGATATGTCACTAGTCAATCAGATGTGGTTACTAAGGGTGAAGAGAAAAGAGAATGAATAGTAGAGGTGGAGGGTGGCAAGTATCAAATATGGTCCTTCAAACAGCTAAAATTAGGAACTGCAATCTTACTACTAATTCTCCTCTTATACATACTTTCCAGGAGGAGAAGCCTAGTGGAATCTTGAAGGAGCTTGCCTTAAATGTGTCACGTGGCTCCAAGTAGAGTAAGATATTGTCTGTTATGGACACAAAGGTACACCATCCTGTTTATTCTACAAGGAAGGGTGCTGGCCAGGATTTAGAAGTGTCAGCAGACTATGGTCAACTGCTTTGACTTTTCTTTAGCTGTAGACAACTGACTTGAACAAGAGCACATCCTTCCCAGGGTGACTCGTATCGAAAGTCTCATTATAGCAGGTATGTAAGTCACCGCCATGTTGGCTCAGGACGGGGGAATTCTGAAGACTCTGTGTGACGGGCCCTGGGTGGAATTGGTCAAGACTTCTTTGGCCTCATAGCCCAGTCTGTCTTCTCTCACTGCTTAACCTTGGTTTCTCCCTCATTCTTCCACAAACATTGATCACTAATAATGCCTTGCATACAAAATTGTTAACATATGCTCTCTACTCAGATAATTTCTCTATCAATTGGACAACCTAATGAGCTTCAGTTTCAGCCAGCACACACAATTATTCAAATTACATCCATCAATTACATCCTCCTGCAGGAAGCAGGAGCCACCTCACCTCTTGTTACTACAAAGTCTTTTTCACATAACTCCTGCTTGCTCACTCTATTCACAAATGCAACCCTCAAGTGCTCCTGAAAGCAGTGTCCTCCTTCCTCCAGTTGTGAATAAATGTGACCTAGAAACTGCTGTTGATCTTATTTGCCCAGTGTGAATAAGACACTGAATATATATATGAATATATATGAATATATATGAATATATATATGAATATATATGAATATATATGAATATATATATGAATATATATATATATGTCCTGAATGGCATTGCCTAGGTTTTCTTCTAGGGTTTTTATGGTGTTAGGTCTAATATTTAAGTCTTTAATCCATCTTGAATTAATTTTTGTGTAAGGTGTAAGGAAGGGATCCAGTTTCAGCTTTCTACTTATGGCTAGCCGGTTTTCCCAGCACCATTTATTAAATAGGGAATCCTTTCCCCTTTTCTTGTTTTTGTCAGGTTTGTCAAAGATCAGATAGTTGTAGATGTGTGGCATTATTTCTGAGGACTCTGTTCTGTTCCATTGGTCTATATCTCTGTTTTGGTATCAGTACCATGCTGTTTTGGTTACTGTAACCTTGTAGTATAGTTTGAAGTCAGGTAGCATGATGCCTCCAGCTTTGTTCTTTTGGCTTAGGATTGACTTGGCAATGCAGGCTGTTTTTTGGTTCCATATGAACTTCAAAGTCATTTTTTTCCAATTCTGTGAAGAAAGTCATTGGTAGCTTGATGGGGATGGCATTGAATCTATAAATTACCTTGGGCAGTATGGCCATTTTCACGATATTGATTCTTCCTACCCATGAGCATGCATTTGTTTGTATCCTCTTTATTTCATTAAGCAGTGGTTTGTAGTTCTCCTTGAAGAGGTCCTTCATGTCCCTTGTAAGTTGGATTCCTGGGTATTTCATTCTCTTTGAAGCAATTGTGAATGGGAGTTCACTCATAGGCATGGTCAAGGACTTCATGTCTAAAACACCAAAAGTAATGGCAACAAAAGCCAAAATTGACAAATAGGATCTAATTAAACTAAAGAGCTTCTGCATAGCAAAATAAACTACCATCAAAGTGATCAGGCAACCTACAGAATGGGAGAAAATTTTTGCAATCTACTCATCTGACAAAGGGCTAATATCCAGAATCTACAATGAACTCCAACAAATTTACAAGAAAAAAGCAAACAACCCCATCAAAAAGTGGGTGAAGGATATGAACAGACACTTCTCAAAAGAAGACATTTATGCAGCCAAAAGACACATGAAAAAATGTTCATCATCACTGGCCATCAGAGAAATGCAAATCAAAACCACAATGAGATACCATCTCATACCACTTAGAATGGCGATCATTAAAAAGTCAGGAAACAACAGGTGCTGGAGAGGATATGGAGAAATAGGAACACTTTCACACTGTTGGGACTGTAAACTAGTTCAACCACTGTGGAAGTCAGTGTGGCGATTCCTCGGGGATCTAGAACTGGAAATACCATTTGACCCAGCCATCCCATTACTGGGTATATACCCAAAGGATTATAAATCATGCTGCTATAAAGACACATGAACACGTATGTTTATTGTGGCACTATTCACAATAGCAAAGACTTGGAACCAACCCAAATGTCCAACAAGGATAGACTGGATTAAGAAAATGTGGCACATATACACCATGGAATACTATGCAGCCATAAAAAAGGATGAGTTCATGTCCTTTGTAGGGACATGGATGAAGCTGGAAACCATCATTCTCAGCAAACTATTGCAGGGACAAAAAACCAAACACCGCATATTCTCACTCACAGGTGGGAATTGAACAATGAGAACACTTGGACACAGGAAGGGGAACATCACACACCAGGGCCTGTTGTGGGGTGGGGGAAGAGGGGAGGGATAACATTAGGAGATATACCTAATGTTAAATGATGAATTAATGGGTACAGCACACCAACATGGCACATGTATACATATGTAACAAACCTGCACGATGTGCACATGTACCCTAAAACTTAAAGTATAATTAAAAAAATGTATATACATGTTCTTATCACCTCTCATTATATGCTGTGTATAAATATATATATATATATATTCTTATCACCTCTCATTATATGTGTCTGTATAAATATATATATATATATGTAATCATTATAAGCCCCATTTACCAGAAAAACAAATTGAGACAATGAGAAGTTTACTAAATTGTAGAATAGTATAAACCTGTAGTTCCTTTACCTGGGATTCTAACACCAAGGTGTGCTTCTGGATTTCTTGCTCTTAACCACACACAACTAATTACATAATAAAATAATTGTTAAGTGCACAACCAATGTGATTTAATTTCTATATTTTTAAAACTTATTTTAAAAATCGATTTATAATTCTAAAATACATTACCCAAATCACTTATTCCACTTTGGGATTAGAATATACCTTTATTAATAAAGGATTAACTAAGCTTCAGGACTAGTTTAAGATAAGGGGGACACCCTACATTTTATACTGTTAAAAATGATTGACATATAGCAGTGATGACCTTGTTATGATGCTTGATGGCCAGTTTTCACTGTGCGGTAGACTTTCAGGGAACGGAAAATTTATGATTTAATGGCTATACATTAACAGACTCGATCCGTTGTGAATCCTTTAGAAAGTATATTTAAAAATAAAATATTGCATGTAACCCTTTTTTCACAGTAAGAATGAAAATATGGCAGTAACATAACTTTTCTGAGGGGAAATAGAAAACTGGGAAAGTAAACATTAATAGCAGATGATTTTCAGGAAAAATCAAAGTTGAAAATTAAAAAGTGGTACCCTTATGTTTTGTAAAAATGAGGAAACAGGAAAAAGAAAAAGAAAGAAAAAGAAAGAGAAAGAAGAAAGAAAAAGAAAGAAGCAAAGAAAAAGAAAGAAGAAAGAAAGAAAGCAGGAAAAGAAAAGAAAGAAAGAGAAAGAAAGAAAGAGAAGAAAGAAAGAAGGGAAGGGAAGGAAGGAAGGAAGGATGGTTAAAAAGAAAAAAGGGATAGCTTGCCTTTTAGCTGTAGAAACCTGGTGTACATTTTTATTGAATAATTGACTTGGAGCAATTTTTAATGCTTAGGCAAAATGTGTCTAAGGAATAAAATAGAAACTGTGAGCCAGGCTGGGGGTGAAATGCCATATTTCCTCAGTTAACAAATATGCCAGTGAAGCCTTGGCATTTCAGCGTGTGGTACACAGACTGTACTACCTCAACCCACTGAAAACTGCAGAGGTGAAATTTGAAGTTTATACAAATGTTTCAACAGTGACAGAAATATAGCAAATGTAACACAGTAAGGATTAGACTGCAGGCGTTTTTACCCTTTTAACCATTCTGAGAATTTCAAACAAGAGAGAGGGCCAAATGATGGTGGAGAGCAAGAATCTAGAAATATTATTTTGTGAAAAGTTTCATGATCTATTTCTAAGAGGAAAATGTGACAGCCGCAAAATCAGGATACGAAATTATCTCCTTAGTTTAAGTTTGTGAAACATTTTATCCCTGTTCCCTGGAGGTTTCTGTCACCAAATTTAAAAGTCTTATGCTTTATAATAAAAGGAAATATTAAGGCAGAATATATAAATAAATTATCAAAAAGACATACTCAGATAAAAGATGAAAATATATGAATATCTCAAAGTGTATATTACTTTAACTTCTCGTGACTGGATCCTCCAGACCATGCAATTAAAATAATAATTTTTTGATAGAACTATTGTAATTGTGAATAGTCAACATGGGCTACAAGTAAGTTTCTGAAATCATCTCTTTTTTTTTTTGTCAAGCATTTATAGACCCATAGCTTTTGAATACACAGATAAATCAAAAAGGTTAAAATTCTCACCATGGATGCAATAGTTGAAATCTGTGATTCTCAAATCCTTTAAAAACACTCCAATATAGCCCTTTTTAATAAAAGATCCTTTGAAGAATATAGCATTTTATGTTATTATGTGTATATATGGATATAGTTTAAAACATGACATTGCTATAATGTGGTCAAAAAAGCACACATTTTTCGAGCGAAAAAAAGATCAGAGAGTACTTTCTTTAACTCTCTTGACATATAGATGAAGAAACTGAAATCCATGATTAGAACAAAACTACTTAGTGTCAGAGATGAGAATATTTCTTTTTAATTATTCTACTGTAACACTTTCAAACATGTTTTTATAGAGGCATACTTTTAAAAATGTGATTCTAAGACAAATTTAGAGGTAATATATTGGTTAGAATTTACTAATTTTTTTTTCCCTAACTCAAAGAAAAAAAGGCAACAGAAACTTAATATGTTAAAAAATCATGTGGACTATATGTTTATATTACAACACTCTGATGAGGATATGGTATAATCAAACAGATATAATATGCTGTTTTACCAACATTGGCTCAATTTAGAGTCCGATTAGATTATTTCTGAAATGTAGATACTGCATAAGTCTATGTCCTGATCCTTATGTATGCCTAGTTGGCACAGAGATAAAGAAGCAACAATTGCTTGCTTTAAAGTCACTGAGAAAGGCTGACATATCTTCTTTCTGGCACAAGGCCTGCATAATACTTAGAAAATCTTTCTCTTCCTTGAACATTCCAAGCTTATTTGCAACTTCAACTGACACTTATTATTCCCTGAGCCTGGATAACTTTCTGCTCAGATCTCCACATGCCTGGCTTCATAAAATCATTGTCTCACCATCAAGGTCATCAGCATCAAGGTGATGTCCTAAGTCTATCCTTACTTGTAATCAAAGACTGCCACCTTAAATTTAATCATTCCAACGAAGCGATCATCACTCTCTGAAATTATCATTTTCATTCATTTGGTAAGTGTATGCTCTCCCCAGCAGGAACTTACTAGAATCCTAACTAGGGCAAATAATTGCTTTTGCTAGTCACTAGCTTCACCTCTTGAACATAGTGTGGGACAGAATAAGTCCTCAATAAATATTAGTGAACGAAATAAAAGGAGATGTCTAGAATATTTGGAAGAAAAAGAAGGACTAAGTGGATAAATATACAAAGTTATTTCAATTCACACTTGATATTTTTTGGGAAGTCTGTGATGTGCCAAACACTGCTAGTTGCGAAAGAGAATATAAGTGTATATGAAAGAAAGAGGTGATTACAGAGCTATAACTAATATCATAATTTAAAGAAACAAGAATGCACATATTTGTTATACAAATACACAAGACTGATAATGTTGGAACAACAATTCATCAGAATGGGACGATCAGTATGTGACAGTTGAGTTGAACCTTAAAAAAAAAAAAAAGTGTTTTGACAGGTGAATATAGTGATAAAGA
This sequence comes from Pongo pygmaeus, assembly GCF_028885625.2. Taxonomy (NCBI): domain Eukaryota; kingdom Metazoa; phylum Chordata; class Mammalia; order Primates; family Hominidae; genus Pongo; species Pongo pygmaeus. The sequence goes on from NC_072377.2 coordinate 27,567,424, forward strand.
AAATCCAAGGAAAGAGCAACTATGTTGTGTTAGTTTCCTACTGCTGCCCTGACAAATTACCAAACACTTAACAGCTTAAAGCAATACAAATTTATCAGGTCTCAGCAGCTTTTGTTGGTCAAAGTCTTGGTGGTCTCAACTGCATCCTCTGCTTAGGGGCTGACAAAGCTGAAATCAATGTCACCTGGGCTTTGTTCCTTACCTGAGGTCCTGGGGAAAAATCTACTCCCATGATCATTCAGGTCTTTGACCAAATTTAGTGTGTTGTGGCTACGAAATTGAAGTCCCTGGGTTTTTTTTTTGTTTTTGTTTTTGTTTTGGTTTATTTGTTTATATTTTGCTGTTTGTAACCTAGGGCCAGGCATTGCTACTTGATGTTGACCTCATTCCTTTGCATGCTTTCCATGGGGCTGCCTTCCAGCAATGTCAAGTTAATTCCCTCTTAAGCTTAGAATCTCTCTTGCTTCTCTTCTCTCACCAATCAAGAAAAAACATTGTTCCCTCTTTAATATCTCAAGTAATTACATTGGGCTCACCTAGATAATTCTTTATAATTTCCCTATTTTAAATGAATGAATTAGAAACTTTAATTACAACTGCGAAATTCCTCTTGTCATGTAATATAACATATTCACAGATATAATACCATGGGTTGAAAATTATGAGAGGTAAAATTCTGCCTACAACAGCTGTGTTGGCCTAAAAACTCTAGAAATATCTGATTCCTGTTTTTTGCTGCTGTGTAATAATCCTCCCTTTGTAGCGACAAATTTGATATATTAATATCAGGAGAATAAGGTACCACAAGGTTTGGACTGTTTCATTTCTCAGGTAAATTTTACGTAATTTTGAAAAGTGAATGAGAAAGTTAAAATCTGAGGTTTTCAAGAAAGTTTTGAAATTTGTCACACCATTTATTACAATGGAATGAACTGCAATATTTCTATTATTAGATTAAAGGACATGTTCTTCTCAGGGACCCAAGTCAAACAGAAAAAGTTGTAACTGAATGTATCTCTTATCCAACATTTTTGATATAAAAGAAGATTAAAGTCATTTTTCTCAAAGAATCCCAAACTTATTCCGGTTCACCTTGTGTGAAATAGGTAGGATAATTTTACTTTTTAAACTTTAAAAAAAATCAAGGAAGAAGCTGAGAATCCGATGATGATCTCAGGATATTCTTAATATTAATTTGAAAATAAAAGAAAATCTGTTTTAGAAACACATACATATAGGCTGTCTGGAGATATGAATATCATTCAATGACTTATTGAAAAATGTAATTTTATCAAACCCAACGAACAAAAGTTTATCTCACTAATCTTTGTCCAAGGAAGTCTCCAAAACAAAGAGCTGAATTAGTGAATACAAATCATACTTTTGGATTATTGTGATACTATGTGGCATTGAAGAGTTGGTGTCAGGGATGAAGCCAGGAAAGTAAAATGAGTTAAAAAGAAAGTCTTACCCCTATGGGAAAGAGTTAGATTTAGCCTGTATTTAATAAAATCCATCCAAGCTATTCAAGTAATGGTGACATGATCAAATTTATATTGAAGGAAAAATAGGAGGTGATGAATTCAGAGAAGGAAAGACAAATTCTTTCACTTAAGTGCTATTTAGTTTAAAAAAACGGAGTCATAGAGAAAAGTTAAGTATTATAATGGTAGTCCAGATAAGAAATGTTGAAATCCAGTGTGAAGGTTACTTGAAGTAAAGAAAGTCAGATATTGCAACTGATGGGGATTGAGAAAAAGGGATTAATTAACTAAGGTATCCAGGGAGCACTTGAGTGATTTGGCGAATAGTGTCATGTGAAGGTAATAAAGAACACTCAGGGGAGGGCTTCCACGGTTAGTGGAAGTGAAGATAGTAAATTTATTATGGAAATTCTGGGATTAAAGTGTTTGAGAAATATAAGGAAAGTATTAGTCCTATAGACAGTTGTGAATTTCCATGAAGTATAAAAACAGCTCAGATTGAATATTCCTTACAGCTTCAAAAGAGATATTAAAGTAAGAGTTAAGAAAATATTATAATTTAGGTAGATTTTAAACTGATTACAATGTAAATCTCTAGATGTTAAACAATAAAAAATCTTATCTTCATGTTTCCTTCAGTCAATCAATAGGGACTTAGCCCAAAAGTCGTTTCTTTTTTTTTTGTCTCTAAGGATGTTTTGTGTGAAAATGAAACCAGCTGGGTAAAAATAATACAGAAAAAACAAACAAAACAAAAGATCCATTCCCTTACAAAAGTAGTATGTTTGTGAGTATATGCTGGGTAGCAGTGGTGAGTACAATCATCTGCTTAAATTTTTAGGAGGGAAGATAAGAGTACTTGTATTTTTTCACAGCAATAAAAATACGAATTAAGCCGGGTGCTGTGGCATGCACCTGTACTTCCAGCTACTCAGGAGGCAGAGGCAGCAACATCATTGAGCCTAGGCATTCAAGGCTGTAGTGTTTTATGATCTCGCCTGTGAATAGCCACTGAACTCCAGCCTAGGCAACATACCCAGATGGTATCTCTAAAAAGAAATTAAAAAAAATAGACATCATATTACATTTAGTACAAAGGCACAGGGAGAAACTTAGTCTCTCAAAGAATTTTAGGTTTTAAAAAATGAAATAGATTTTCCACCCTGTTTTCATAATTTTTCATAATTTTGAAAACCAAATGAAATTGAAGATGTTTCTTTTACTTCTAATTGCCAATCTAAAAACAACAACAACAAGGTTAAGCCATTTCCAGCTTTTCACAATATTCTATTGAATCAAAATCTTTTCTAGGATTTTAAAAGAAAATGTGATAAAATCAAATGAAAAAAGGTGATTTTTCAAATGTGGCAGTTTGGCAAATCATGAGTCAATGGTAAGTGATTTAGGCAAACTTTTAACTACAAAATATAAATACTTCTTTATGCTTTGCTATACTTATTCCTAAAAATCGATGGATGCTAACATGAAAACATGTGATTCAGTGTACCTTTCAAAAGAGTAATAAAGGAAAGTTAAACAAAAATTTTTGAAATGTGTAGTAACCAAGTAAGTTATGTTTGCCTGAAGAGGTTAAGACAATGTTACAGTAGAATTATAGGGAGAGCAGTGATCTCTTCTATCAAACAATACTGCTATATTCCCCTCAGGGAATGTCAACTGGACTATCACTTACCATATGCAAAGGCTAAGTCAGTAAATTATTAAAGTGTTTAACAGTTTGACTTCCAATGCATTATTAGATTAAGCTAAGTTCTCTAGATAGTCTAGTAGTCATTATGCTAAAAGTACAGTTCTCTATTTGGGAACATTTTACAGATAGTTTTATTATTTATTGATAGAGTTTTTTTGGCAAGATGGGTCATCATTAATTCAGAAAAAAAGATGAGAATAAGTTTTCAGTTTGAGGGTATATTATATAAAGTCAATGTAGTCTAAATTTAAGTAATATTTGTTACATTATTTTTTCATATTTACTTTGGCTTTTCAATCCTGCTTGAAAGTAAATATCAGATATAATTCCATGGTATAAGAAATTGACCATAGGAGATAGCTTGATACCAAAAATTTTGGAGGCTTTTTTTGAGAAGAAACCTAAAAGAAGCTGGCATGAGCTTTGCACAGACCCAATTAAACTGAACCTCTGATACTCAAATTTCAGTTTAGGATTCATTACTCAAGTTTCAGAAGATGTTTTCATATAAATCTGTAGTAGAACCATATTGTTAATACCTTATGAGCATATTCAAATTCATTAAGTATGTGTCAGTTTTCCCATCAAGGTATGGATGGTCACACTCTCAGCCATAAGGGGTATATTAATCCTAGGACTAGGAGACAGAAAGTCTGTTGTTTTACCTAGGACCTAGAATCATTTTGTCCAGTATCAAAGAGATGCCTTAGTGGCTCTCCATCTCTCCATAGTTCTCTGTCTCTCCTGCCACCATGTGAAGCTGTGCTTGCTTCTTCGTTGCCCTTCCACCATAATTGTAAGTTTTCTGAGGCCTCCCCATCCAAGCCCCCTGTACAGCCTGCAGAGCTGTGAGTCAACTAAAACTCTTTTCTTTATAAATTATCCAGTCTCAGGTAGTTCTTCATAGTAGTGTAAGAACAATCTAATAAAGAAAATTGCTACCAGAGAAGTGAAGCGTTGTTATAAAGATACCTAAAAATGTGGAAGCATCTTTGCAACTGAGTAATGGGCAGAGGTTGGGTAAGTTTGGAGGGCTCACAAGAAGACAGGAAGATGAGGGTAGGTTTAGAACTTTCTAGAGACTTGTTGAATGGTTACGACCAAAATGCTGATAGTGATATGAACAGTGAGGGTCCAGGCTGAGGAGGTCTCATATAAATATGAGGAACTTATTGAGAATGAAAGTCAAAGCCACTCTTGCTCTGCTTTAGCAAAGAGACTGCCGGCATTGTGCCCCTGCTCTAGAGATCTGTTAAACTGGGAACTTGAGGGAGATAATTTAGGGTATCTGCTAAAAGAAATTTCTAAGCAGCGAAGCATTCAATGTATAACCTGGTTGCTTCTAATGGTGTACACTAATATGCATGAGAAAAGAGAATATCTAAAACCTGAACTTATATTTAAAATGGAAGCAAGGCATAAAAGTCTGGAAAATTTGCAGCCCAGCCATGTGGTAGAAAAGAAAAACTCATATTTCTGGGAAGAAATTCAAGGCAGCTGCAGAAATTTGGATAAGTAAAGAGAAATGGAATGTTAATAGACAAGAATATGGAGAAAATGCTACCAAGGCATTTCAGAGACCTTCATGGCAGTTCCTCCCATCACAGGCCCAGAGCCATAGAAAAAAAACATGGTTTTGGGGGCTAGGCCCAGGGCCCCACTGCTCTGTGCAGATTCAGGCCATGATGCCCTGCATTCCAGCTGCACCAGCCTCTGGTGCAGCTAACAGGGGTCCAGGTAGAGCCCAGGCCATTGCTTCAGAAGGTGCAAGCCTCAAGCCTTAGCATTTTGATGTGGTGAGGAGCCTGCAGGTATGCAAAGAGAAAGAGCTGAAGCTTGGGGGCATCCGCCTAGATTTCAGAGGATGTATGGAAACACCTGGATGTCCAGGCAGAAGTATGCTGCAGAGGCAGAGCCCTTATGGAGAATGTCTACTAGTGCAGTCTGGATGAAAAACGTGGGGTAGCCCCCACAAAGAGTCCTCACTGGGGCATTGCCTAGTTGAACTGTGAGAAGAGGACTATTGTCCTCCAGACCCCAGAATGGTAGATCCACTGACAGATTGCACTATGCACCTGGAAAAGCCACAGGCACTCAATGGCAACCTGTGAAAGCAGCTGCAGGGGTTGTACCCTGCAAAGCCACAAGGGTGGAACTGCCCAAGGCCTTGGGAGCCCACCTCTTGTGGCAGTGTGGCCTGAATGTGAAACAAGCAGACAAAGGAGATTATTTTGGAGCTTTAAGATTTAATGACTGCCCTGTTGGGTTTTGAATTTGCATGGGTTCTGCAGCCCCCTTTTTTTTTTTGCCCAATTTATCTCTTAGAATGGAAGCATGTACCCAATGCCTGTACTCCCATTGTATCTTAGAAGTACCTAACTTGTTTTTAATTTTACAGGCTCAGAGGCAGAATTTTACAGGCTCATAGGCTCTGCCTTTTCTCAGATGGGATTTTGGACTTGCACTTTTGAGTTAAGGTTGGAATGAATTAAGACTTTTGGAGACTGTTAGGAAGGCATGATTGTGTTTTGAAATGTGAGAAGGAAATGAGATTTAGGAGGGGACAGGGTCAGAATGATATGGTTTGGCTTTTTGTCCCCACCTAAATCCCGTGTTAACTGTAATTCCCAATGTTAGAACTGAGGCCTGGCGGGAGCTGATTGAATCATGGGAATAGTTTCTAATGGTTTAGCACCAACCCCCTAGTACTGTGTTGTGATAAGAGTTCTTAGGGGATCTGCTTGTTTGGAAAGTGTGTAGCACCTACCTCTTGATTCTCTTTCTTCCCTACCACCATGTGAAGATGTGGTTGCTCCTCCATCACGCTTCGCCAAGATTGTAAGTTTCCTGAGGCCTCCTCAGCCATGACTCCTGTAAGCTTGCAGAACTGTGAGTCAATTAAACCTCTTTACTTTATCAATTATCCAGTCTTAGGTTGTTCTTTATAGTACAGTGAGAATGAACTAATATACTCAGATTATTTCTAATTATGGTAACCTAGGTGGGTGCCAAACTGCTTCTGTCCTTTTTAAATGCAGAATGGGATCAAAAAGTAAAGTGACTTTAAAAGGAATCCTAGAATTGTGTAAACTTCTGCATTAATTTTAAATTATCTTGATATTGTACTTCATTCTGTATCATCATTGAACATTTATTAAAAGTACTTTAATCTGCATTTTAGATTTCATCTCATCTTTAGTCAGAAATAATACTGAAGGCTGGTCTTCATTATGTCATCTTAGAAAAAAAATATCCCATGCTTTGGAGCACATAGGCAAACAAAGACCAGTGTCTGCTTTCTCATGGGCCTTTCATGGGCCATATAAAGTGGTCACTTTAATTACAGAAAAAGCCACAGGCCAGAAGCATGAGTAAAAACTAGTATATCTTAAAAAAAAAACAAGATATATTGCCATAAATACCAAAGAAATGGGTGAAGATATTTGGGCTCAATTTATAGTAATAAAGCCAAGGACTCCTTTTAAAGTTGAAGTCTGAATCACACACTGTAGTCTATTTGTATAGTATTTACTATTACAAAATTTTGAAATGATACATAAAGTGATATAGTTTGGCTGTGTCCCCACTCAAATCTCATCTTAAATTGTAGTTCCCATAATCCCCACATGTCATGGGAGGGACCCAGTGGGAGGTAATTGAATCGTGGGGGTGGTAACCCCCATGCTGTTCTCATGACAGTGAGTGTGTTCTCACAAGATCTGACAGTTTTATAAGTTTTTCTCCCTTTGCTCAGCACTTCTCTCTCCTGCTGCCATGTGAAGAAGGAGGTGTTTGTTTCACCTTCCATCATGATTGCAAGCTTCCTGAGGCCCCCCAGCCCTGTGGAACTATGAGTCAATTCAATCTTTTTTCTTTATAAATTACCCAGTCTTAGACAGTTCTTTATAGCAGCATGAGAATGCACTAAAATATAAAGTTTCACTCTGGTCTTTAGATTTATCATAGGCTTTATTTTGGAATAATATTTCAAGCTGACAAAAGCATTATAAATTGTTTATCCAGATTTTAATATTTTCTATCAGGATTTTAATAGACTTATGCTATCCAATAGACTTAAATTCATATACTTTGAGTATTTTTTCTCTGTAATTTATATTTTTAAATTAAATTTTTCAACAATAAGGAAAATTTACTTATTTTGAACAAGTTAAAAGTTGCATATTGTACATTTAAAATGTTTTATACCAAATTTCGTAATTTGGTTAAAACTTATTTGAACAGGTCACATACAGCAGATTGTCTGAAGAGCTCCCCTCCTGAAACATTGATTCTATTTATAATGTGGAAATAACTTATGTTAGTAATTCAGACAAATAGAAAGTTTGCTCAATTATCTGTTAAGTCAGACTATTTTTGGCTACAAAAATTGGTAGCAACTGGTTAAACAGCTATTCCTTTCTGTAGGGGTGGAGCCCTAGCTGCACCACAGAGATGCATTTTGAGATGTAACCCCAAGAAGGAAGTGATTTTCTCTGTCAGAGATAATGTGATTTAGTCCTTCCCTTGGCCACAATGTGACAAAGAAATATTACTGCATAACACATAGACACACAAAGAACACTCCAGTTGGAGAGATAAGCTTTTCTAAGGTTAAATGGAAAAACATCCAGTCAGCATTCAGCAAAGCATGCAGAAGAAAAGCAAGCTCACTGAAAACAAAAATGAATTATACGGCAGAACTTAAAGCAAACAATGAGCAATTTTATTATCAAAGGCCGAGTAGAGGGTAGAAGCACGACTTTCACAGACCTCCAATTCAGATGTGCAGACATGTAATACCATTTTCATGTAACTGCATTTAATTTGTATCACAAATCCTCACTTCTGAGTAATAATAGAGACTCCAACTTAATCAATTCCTTGTAGACTCTGTCAAATTCAATTATTTTAATATATTAAACACAGTAAATTTGAGGATTCTGTATGCTCACTATATCTCCCCTTCTTTCTCAAATTGATCCTTGTTCTGGGATATTTAATTAACATGCCCCAAGCTGGTGCCTTGCCAGTGGAGATGAGTATCTGGCTAGTGGACACACAATACCCTATGCAACATTTCACCTAGGCACTCAGTTCTGTGCGGGCTCCCTGTGGGCTTCCCTCCATGTTGCCATCACTGAGTCACGGCCCACTTTGCTACCTAGTATTCAGCCCTTCCTGTCCTGGCCTTTGCTATCTATATTCTCCTCTGCAGAATTTGGTGATATTTCAATGTCTGGTAATAATAAACTGTAAAGTTACCATTCCACAGACCATGTTAGTGAACTAGAGAACAGGTGAACTAGAGAAAAATGGTTGATCCTAAGACTGGGGCAAAAGATATGCAAGATGAGCCTGGAGCATGTTGTGGTGCCACACATTAAAGAAGTCCCCAAAAATAAAAAGGAGCACGGGGGCCAACGAGAGAGCTCCTGATGGCGAAAGAAGGAATACTGTCAGCAACAAAATAGACTGGTATTGGATTATAATTTAAAGTATAAAATACATATTCATGAGTCCATACTGACAAAAATACATAATTTAATAAGGAAATAAATGGGGAAGAGAGACAAATCTTTCATGAATAAGAATTCCAATTAATTTATGTAGATACTCTGTCCTCAAGGACATGGAGCATTAACTCTTCCCTTTGTAAGTGTGGGCTGTACATAGCGACTTCCTTCCGAGGACTACATATGGAAAGTAGAAAAAATCAGTAGTGATGTCGTGCTAGTTCTTCCGATATGATGTGATGAAATGGCATTTCATCTCTGTTCTTTTGCTTCCAAACACATATCTTCCAGGCTTACCACAAAAAGAACAGAAACAACATATAAATTTCAATTGAAGGGCATCCTACAATATACCTGGCCAGTACTCCTTACAGTTTTCAAGTTCACCAAGAGAAAACAAGAAAATCCTGAGAAACTGCCACAGCCCAGAAGATTTTAAGGAGAACTGAAGAATAAATGGAATTTGATATCCCGGATATGATCCTGGAACAGCAGAAGGACATTAGGTTAACAACTAAGGAATTCCAAATAAACTGCGGTTTCAAGTTAGAAACAATGCTTCACTATTGTTTCATTAATTGCAACAATTGTAGTCTAATAATGTAAGATGTCAATACTAGGGGAAACTTGGTATAGGGTATGTGGTAACTCAGTACTGTTTTCATAAAGTTTCTTTTTTTTTTTTGAGACAGAGTCTCGTTCTTTCACCCAGGCTGGAGTGCAGTGGCGCCATCTGGGCTCACTGCAAGCTCCGCCTCCCAGGTTCACGCCATTCTCCTGCCTCAGTCTCCTGTTAGAGTAGCTGAGACGACAGGTACCTGCCACCATGACTGTCTCGTTTTTGTATTTTTAGTAGAGATGGGGGTCTCAGCATGTTGGCCAGGCTGGTCTCAAACTCCTGACCTCAAGTGATGCGCCTGCCTCAGCCTCCCAAAGTGCTAGGATTATAGGACTGCACCACCATGCCAATGATTTTCTGTAAATTAAAAATTGTTCCCAAAAAGTTTATTTTTTTAAGAAGAAAGGAATGAAAGAAGGAAGAGAGGAAAGCAAGAAAACAAGTAGGAAGGAAGGAGAAGAACTCCTGATTTTTAAACCAAATCATTTATTTTGCTAACACTGTAGAGTTTCTGATACAGACATCTTGTAGTTGGTGATTTGCCACAACTTGGTCATGGGCCCCAAGGGGATTTTTCTTGTTTCCTGGGCTTGTTGATTATATTATTCATGGAGTTCTTCTGTCTGTTTTGGGCATGGAGATCTGCGTTCTACTGCTTTCACTGTCTTCCTAACATCACTAGTACTCTTAGTTATGCTATCAAACATACTTATATGTTTTAAATAAATATTTGCAATATTTTATTAAAACAGTATCTAGAGCTCTCATGTGATTGTGTCCTGAATTGGTGGATTCTTGGTCTCACTGACTTCAAGAATGAAGTCGCGGACCCCGGTGGTGTTACAGTTCTTAAAGATGGTGTGTTTGGAGTTTGTTCCTTCTGATGTTTGGACGTGTTTGGAGTTTCTTCCTCCTGGTGGGTTTGTGGTCTCGCTGGCTTTAGGAGCAAAGCTGCAGACTTTCGCGGTGAGTGTTACAGCTTTTAAGGCGGCACATCTGGAGTTGTTCTTTCCTCCCCTCTGGAGTTGTTCATTCCTCCCAGTCGGTTCATGGTCTCACTGGCCTTAGGAGTGAAACTGCAGACCTTCGTGGTGAGTGGTACAGCTCATAAAGGCAGTGCAGACCCAAAGCATAAGCAGCAGCAAGATTTATTGCAAAGAGTGAAAGAACAAAGCTACCACACTGGGGAAAGGGGCCCGAGCAGGTTGCCAATCCGGGCTGCGGCAGCCTGCTTTTGTTCCCTTATCTGGCCCCACCCACATCCTGCTGATTGGTCCATTTTACAAAGAGCTGATTGGTCCGTTTTACAGAGAGCTGATTGGTCCGTTTTGACAGGGTGCTGATTGGTGTATTTGCAATCCCTGAGCTAGACACAGAGTGCTGATTGGTGTGTTTACACACCTTGAGCTAGACACAGAGTGCTGATTGGTGCGTTTACAATCCTTTAGCTGGACAGAAAAGTTCTCCAAGTCCCCACTAGATTAGCTAGACACAGAGCACTGATTGGTGCATTTACAAATCTTGAGCTAGACACAGGGTGCTGATTGGTATGTTTACAAACCTTGAGATTGACACAGGGTGCCATTTGGTGTGTTTACAATCCCTGAGCTAGACACAGAGTGCTGATTGGTGCATTTACAATCCTTTAGCCAGACACAGATTGCTGATCGGTGCATTTACAATCCCTGAGCTAGACAGAGAGTGCTGATTGGTGCATATACAATCTTCCAGCTAGATATAAAAGTTCTCCAAGTCGCCACCTGACTGAGGAGCCCAGCTGGCTTCACCTAGTGGATCCCAAGCCGGGGCGTGGGCAGAGCTGCCCGTGAGTCCCACGCTGCGCACCTGCACTTCTCAGCCCTTGGGCGGTGGATGGGACCAGGTGCAGGCAGAGCAGGGGGCAGAGCCTGTCGGGGATGCTCAGCTGTAAGGGAGCCTACGGTGGGAGCAGCTGAGGCCTGGTGAGAATTCGAGCATGGCGTGGGTGGGCCGGCAGTGCTGGGGGACCCAGCACCCCCTCCACAGCTGCTAGCCTGGGTACTAAGCCCCTCACTGCCTGGGGCGGCAGTGCCGGCTGGCTGCCCCGAGTGCCAGGCCTGCTGAGCCCATACCCACCTGGAACTCATGCTGGCCCGCGAGCACCGTGGGCAGCCCCAGTTCCCAGCCGTGCCTCTCCCCTCACACCTTCCCCCAAGCAGAGGGAGCCAGCTCCAGCCTTGGCCACACTAGACAGGGGCTCCCACAGTGCAGCGGTGGGCTGAAGGGCTCCTCAAGCATGGCCAGAGTGGACACCAAAGCCAAGGAGGCACCCAGAGCAAGTGAGGGCTGCCAGCATGCTGTCACCTCTCATGATGATGTGGTTTTACTGTGTAACTGTTCCTTATCAGAGCTCGTGGACAATCATTCTCATGAGTTTTAAACATCAAATTACTTTATATTTTCATGCCATGCTTTGTCTCCTTGCTCATTACCAAATTTTTTTTGCAGTCTAATAAAATGGTATACTAGATTTTTATAAATGTTATTCTAAGATGTTCCAGTTGTTCACTTTGTATTTTCAAAGGCAAAGATATTCTTACATTAAAACTGAAACATATTCATGTTAATCACAATTGTATACTCCTTTGTAAATCTTTATGTTTTCAATTTCATAAAGTTGTCATGTTAACACAATTGAAAAGTCTTTGGTATGGGAGGATTTAATTAGATTTCATGTCAGTAAAACTAGACATTTAATTCAAATGCACATCATAGCAATATGGGAATATGAGAAATGAAAGATCATCTGCTGAGATTTTGGACTTTGTACTTTACATTATTTTCATTTTGTTTTGTTTGTTTGAGTTTTTTTTTTTTTTTTTTTTTTGAGCTACAGCCTTGGTTTCTGTAGGTTAGAATGGAACTAGAAGGCAAAAAGTTTTTGCTAGAAAATAATCCCATTGTGCTCTCTGGTTTTCTTTATCCAAGTAAGAACGTCACATATTTTGGGAACATATGCTTCAGGAATACGCAAATACACACATAAAAACAAAAGAAAACAAAAAAGCATAAAATTTATATATTATGAATATTTTAGCATGTATGTAAAATCAAATGAACCTTTGGCATCTTATGTTCATTGAACTCCATTTTCCTATTGCCATGACTAGTGAAATGAATAAAAGCAAATAGCTATTTAAAATCTAGTCCTTCTTATACGTATAATAGAATTTTACACTAAGTGCTCAAGTTGATTGGGGGAATTTCAGGGCAGACTCTGCTTCCATCTGCTATAAACAAAGAAACAGATTTCCAACAAATAATTTGGCCCTAGGTTTCCTCTGATCTTGCTGTGTGCTATATGAATTACGATCCCCCTACCTCACTTGTGATGTGAGCAGAACCACCTCAATACACATACAATAACTCCCTCATCATTCAGGAAAGCCAGTCCCCTAAACATATATCTTTGTGTTTAAAGGCAGCTTGTGAAACAGAAATATTAGAACACACACAGATAAAAAGTGAACAAAAAGTGATGGTTCTTCATCATTTTGAATCTATTTGGTAGCATCTAAGAAATGTGATGTCACTGTAAAGTTTAGTGAAGACCAGTATCAACCAATTGCATGAAAAAACAAAATAAAATCATTTTTTCTTCAATGCAATCCACTAAACAATTTCTGCAAACAAAGTAAGACTGTGTTCTAGATAAATAAGCCATGTTATAAAATTAATAAGTTTCAAACTAATTTATTTTTTTCTCGAAAATGATTTCAGAATTGAAATAGATTAGGTTTTTCCCTTAGACTCTTCAGGATAACAATGAAGAGTAAACATATATTTATAGTTCTTTCATATAAAAAGACTTGTATCAAATGATTTGCTGAATTTTCTTCCCTAGGCGTGTGTCTATAATGAAACCCAGGCATTCTGAATTACATTTCTTATAGCACATGTATTATTCTGTCAGTCTTCTGCATTATTTTTGAGAAATATCTATATTTCTTTTCTCCAATGTATGAGTCTGAAAGCCTAGAAATGACTGAGTGTTTTTGGGCAGATGGCAACAGCCAAGGCTTTGAGTGATTAGGGGATGGGTTGCCGTTGCTGGCTGAGCTCATGCACAGGCATGAAATATGAACCACGTGCACAGAGATAGTGCTACTAAAGGGTAGCTGAGTGGCAGCATCCAGAGTGTGCCCACCAGTAATACTTTCAAATATTCTGGTATACCCTTACATCCCAGTGACCACTCAACGGTTTCATTATGATAGTATCATTTGCGCACGATGACAGTGATATGGTACCAAGTGATGGTATCCATACAAATTCTAGGACCATAACAACACCATCTTTTTGAAATATCCCCAGAAAAACATATTTTGAGCTTTTTCCATTTCCCCACTAAATTGGATTCCCTGTTAATGTGAAGACATAACAATGCTTTTGATAATTAATGTTAATGATTTTCTTCTCAAAGTCATTTATTTAACTGAGAGTTTTTGGCAAAGGGCTTTTTAGTAAATCTGAACAGCATTTTTAAACTTAGAAAACTGGCAGATGGCACATCATTTCTCTACCACCCACAACCACTCAGAAGCAAAACTAGTTTCAGTGCACAGTTCTTATGTACACAATATATCTGTATGATACAAGTAGCAATTTCAGTATAGTTCAAGGGATTCAACGTGAATTCTTATGAAAGAACTGAGGGCTCTCATTTGGCCACAAAAACTCTAGCCAGGCTTGCAGTTAACCCTGCTTAAAACCAAAAGTAAATGAGACTCTTTTACATAATGTGGAGAAAACAAATGTTTCAAGGGACAACACACAATATAACATTATGAGTGAACTAACTTTACAAGGAATAATTACACTATGTATACAAATGTTTCTTACTAATTTTCATATGTATGTTTTATATATATGAATAGTAATCATTTATATCATTCATGTCAGTAGCAGCAAAACAATTTGATGATTTTTTTATTCACATAATTGAACCAGGTAGAGATAATTTACACTTTTTTTTTTTTTTTTTTTGAGATGGAGTCTTGCTGTGTTGCCCAGGGTGGAGTGCAGTAGTGCAATCTCGGCTCACTGCAAGCTCTGCCTCCCCGGTTGCCGCCATTCTCCTGCCTCAGCCTCCCGAGTAGCTGGGACTCCAGGCACGTGCTACCACGCTCAGCTAATTTTTTGTATTTCCAGTAGAGACGGGGTTTCACCGTGTTAGTCAGGATGGTCTCGATCTCCTGACCTCGTGATCCACTGGCGTTGTCTTCCCAAAGTGCTGCGATTACAGGCGTGAGCCACTGCACCCGGCCAATGTACACATTTTCTAAACAACTTCACCACTGAAAAATATGAAACATATACATGAATTTAAAAAGTAAAATTCAGCCTGAATATAATGGTTCAAAATCAGTACATTGCTTATTTACCTGATGTTCAAGCTTTTTCTCTCTTTTAAGAATTACTATCGTATAGTGGCACAAGTAAGATCAAACCTATGAGTTTCTGTACAACTCTGACCTCTCTGACATGCCCGTGAGACTTTCCCTACCATTATATTTCAAACTGATAATTTGCAGGTTGACTAGAATCTGGGATATAGACATTCATATATTTTTAGAAAAAGATATAATGGTACCTTTTTTGAGGGGGGCAATTTGGCACATATGTTAAAGTGTTTAACCTAATAAATATTTGACATAGAAATTCCACTTCTAGTCATGTCTCAAACAAAAATATTTGCAAGTGAACACAAAGAAGTAAAGCTAAATCTCTCCAGTGTAGTATTGGTACAGCAGAAAACTGGTAACCATCATCCAGAGATGTGTGGTTAAATAATAAACATGGAAGCTTAATCCCAAGGAATACTAAATACCTCTTCAAAGGTAAGGTGAGGTAGTTATATGTGTCCTAGCCAGGAACGTTCTCTAATACATATAATTAGTGGGGAAAAAAAAGTCATAATACTGAATTTCATTACCATTCACTTCCAGATATTGCATAGATTAATTCATGGAAGAATTCACACATGTACAACCCTCTATTAACAGTAATTAACTTAGGCATGTAATTTTTAAATGAGATGAAAAAATGTTTTCCACTTTTACTGTATTCACTATATAATTTCTTTAGATATATTTATTTTTTTAAAATAATTCATGTGCTATTATTTTTATGTCAACATAAATCGCGATGTTAAATAAGTATAAATCTTTCCTTTTTATCATATTGCAATTGGTGGTGTGAAGAAAACTGGCATTCTTTTCAATTTAAGTGGCACACATCTGTAATCCCAGCTACTTGGGAGGCTAAGCACGAGAAGAATCACTTGAACCCAGGAGGCGGAGGTTGCAGTAAGCAAAGATCATGCCACTGCACTCCAGGCTGGGTAACAGAGAGAGACTCTGTCTCCGAAAAAAAAAAAAAATATATATATATATATATATAATCTCTTTGTACACATACATCTTTGTCTGCTTCATTCATTGGCAGTTATTCCAAGAGTGTATTTCATTATTGCTTGACGTTTTGCTTTTTTATTTTTTATTGTAGCTCTTAATATGAAAACTATCTGTGTGAATGCACAAGTGTACTTTAAAAGAATCTAGTTCTGGATAGAATGTTCTATTAATATATATTTAAGAACAAGGTGGTTTATAGCATTATTCAGGTTTTCTATATTCTACTAATTTTATAGTTTGTTTGTCCTTTCAGTTCTATCAATTTTTGCTTCAAGCATTTTGACACTTTTGGTGGATGTATACATATTTAGGATTTTGTGTTCTCATGGAGAATTGACCTCTTCATCATAATGTAATTTAGTGATTTTTTTTTTCTGGCAATATTGCTTGCTGTCAATATACACTGTGTTAATATAACTACTCAAGGTTCTTTTGGATAAGTGCTTGTAATGTATATCTTTGACATCCATTTACTTTATGTATACATTTTAAGTACATTTTTTAAGAGAGTATATTATTTGTTTATTGTTAGGTTATGTTTTATATCCAGACAACATGTGCCTTTAAATTTGAGGGTTTAGACAATCTACATTACATGTGATTATTTATATGGTTGGATTAAATTCTAAACCTTACTAGCTGGTTTGTTTCTGTTTGATTGGATTGTCTGCTATTTTTCTACTTTATTTCAGGCTAAATAAGCTATTATGATTCAATTTTATCCTATTTATTTATTTATTACTTATACCTCCTTTGTAATGGTTTATTTTTTCCCTAACATTTGTAATGTACACTTTTACTTAAACAGATTTTATTTTTAAATAATAGTATACTGCTTTATGTGTAGAAAAGCCATACGAAAAAAATTCCCAATTTCTCCCTCTCATTCTTTGTACTATTGTTGGACTATTGTGCTGTTTATACCTACATATGCTGAAAAACACACAAGGCATATCTACAATTTTTTTCCTTTGAACAGTAGTCTTTTAGAGCCATTAAACTTTTTTAAAAACTTTATTTTTCTTTCATTCATTCCATTTCTAGCACTCTTTCTTTTTATGTATATATCCAAAATTTCTGTCTGGCATTATATTCTTTGTATTTGAAAAAATTATTTAAAATTTATGTACTATGGTTCTGGTAGAATGAATTCTTTTAATGCGTAATTTTCTGAGAAAGTTGTTACATCTTCCTTATGTTTGAAAAATATTTTCGCTAGGTACAGATATCTACATTGGTGGATTTTAAACAATACAGCATTTAAAGACCTTGCTTCATTATCTTCTACATATTTCTGATGAAAAGACTGATGTATTTATTTCCTCTGTTCCTATCTGTATTATAATGTTTTCTTTCGCTCTAGCTGCCTTGATTTTTTTTCATTTTTCTTTGCTTATTAGAATTTTCAATATGATATACTTATATATTTGTGTATGTTTACACATCTCTGCCTTTATGTCAGTTGACATTCTATGAGCTTTGTGAATTGTGTCTGCCATTAATTTTAGAAAATTTGTATTTCCTTTCTTCAAATTTTGATTTTTTTCTCTCTCTTCTTCTGGAATTCCTGTTATATGTATATTACATCATTTGATCCCCACTCTTAAGCCCCACCCACGACTCAGCTCATGAATGCTCTGTTCTATTTTTTTTTCTATTTGTGCTTCAGATTGAGTATTTTTACCAACTTATTCCAAGTTCACAGATTCTTTCCTTGCTGAACTCACTGAAGTAATTATTTCTGTCATTTGAGTTTTCACTTTTACCATTTCCATTTGACTTTCCTTGTAACTCCCACTTCTCTGCCACCATTACCCATTTTCCTTTTTATGTTGTCCACCTTTTTCACTAGAGCCCTTAACAAAATATTCTTAGTCATCTTAACTTCTATAACATCTGTGTTTTTTTTTTTTTTTAATCTGGTTCTGTTGATTTCTTTGTCTGTTAGCAATGTGTTTTTGTTTTATTGTTTATTTTTATCCCACTTTTTCATATATCTTGCAATTTGGTGTCTTTTTTAGGACAGTACATACTGAGGCAAGTAGATATTATGTCTGAAATTTTGTACATCTTTTCTCATGCTAGGTTTTAGAGGTGGGGTTCAGAGGGATTCGTATTTAAGCTTATTTTTGGTCTATTGTTAGATTTTCTCTATGTACTGTGCCTAAGAGGATATCTCTCCATAGTGTGTTAATTCTCTCAGGAATGCTCCACTGGTGCTTGGTGTTTGAAGTTTGGTAGCATGTGAGTGAGAAGTCAATGCTCTTTCCATATCTGCACATACCAAGTGGAAAGTCTCAACAGCTCACTTTAAACTTGTACCATCTAAGGCCCACGTTTTGTTTTGTTTTTTGTTTTTTGTTTTCTGGAAAATGCTTTGAGTCCATAAGTGTGGACTGGGACAGATGCAGTTTTGCAAAAGAGGTAGATATTCTGAATGTATGAAACGCCCGTTCATGTAGTTTCTTGCGTCTTCTGGACCTGCTCAGGAATGTATTTCATCAAGGAAATATATTCATCATAAAATGGTTTGCAGCTACATAAGCCTCACCATTTGACTCAGGCAACTTAAGTTGTGTAGCCATGTAAGAACTATTTGTGGATATTTTGTCTCTAGCAAGGCTCAATAACAAGCCAGCATTTTTTTTTCTTTGTTCCCCAAAGAGAGTGAATTTCTTGGAACTGGTTGCTCCAGAATCATAAGGGGGGTTTTCTCAAACTCCAGTTTAGCCTGGTAGAATTTCTGGCCACATCTTTACCCATCACTGTTACTTCTAACTCATCTTATCCAGTGAATCATATGGCCCAGTGGCAGGGCACTTTCCATGTCACCCTTAATGCAGAGCACTTAGGCTCTAGGATACATATAAAACCAGCAGCCTTAAAAGATATCATTGGTAGTAAAGCAGTTTCCCTAAATACTCCATATTTTGCCCTTAAACTTAGTTACACAACTGAGCATATTTACATTTTGTTAGTGGAGGAGGTATGAAATGCAACAATGTGTTCCTCAGCTCATCGCAGATGTTCATAATGCTGCAAATCATTAGACCTTTAAAATCTTTTCTAACATAGAGGTAGCCTGACAGGAGAATGGCGTGAACCCGGGAGGCGGAGCTTGCAGTTAGCCGAGACCGCGCCACTGCACTCCAGCCTGGGTGACACAACGAGACTCCGTCTCAAAAAAAAAAAATTTAAAAAAATTTAAAAAAGTAAAAAATAGCCTGAGTGTTCATGGGGTTTATCTCCAACCTTCCAGTATGCATGTGCCTTACGATGACATTTACATCACTTGCTATGCACTGAAATCTACGTTTCAATGTGCTGTCCTGCCCTGTTGACTCTTTTATGGACAGAGCACAGGAGAGTTTAAGGAGTAATAAAGCAGAACAGAAAATATTTATAATTGTCACTGTCCTTCTCAGGTAAAGAAGCCATGCTTTTCATCTTTTTTATTGATTGAGGAATGAGAAGAAAGCTTTCATAAAATCACATGATAATTCCCAGGGGCAAGGTTAATCTTATCATTTAAACATACCATATTGAGAACAGTGGCTACAACTGGGACAAAGATATGATTAAATACGTGACACTACACTGGCATCTGCCATAGGCATGGCAGATGTCCTGGTTTCTGCAGAGAACAGACAAGGTGAGTTGAATGCAGATGTAGTGAGGCCACTCCTACTGCATTCTTCAGATGTGTGATAGTGGTGTTTATCTCTACAGTTCCTCTTAGAGGCAATGGGTGTTTTTGATTCTAATTAATTTTCTTGGCTAGAAGTGACGGAGAAATTTGAGGGGCTCCCATTTAACATTTCCTATCACAATAGCCACACTTCCGGTTTTGGGGAATCAATATGAGACTTCTGTCACATGCTCAGTACATGCAATTCATCTAAAATTGCTATAGATACATTATTTTGTTTGAAAAACCTAAGGCTCTCTGCTATGGTTAGCAGTTCATGACTTTGTGTGGCTCCATTGAATGTTACAATCTGTTACACACACTTTGAAAATCATCAGAACAACTCACACATGATGGCCAAGTTATTACTTTCACTGAAGCTTGAATAAGCCAGAGGAAAACTTCTTTGCTTTGAGGTTTATTTAAAATTTTGAGCCTGTTGAAGGAGTCAGAGTAGCATAGCCAAATTTGTTATGCATTTTCACAGTATTGGATGAAGACTAAAGAACATTTTACATGTTTCTTAGAAGCAGTGAGTGCAAGGCAGGACAATGTGGCTTTTATTTTCCAGGGATACATGCGTATACCTCCAAAGCGTGAGCAAGGAGAAGCTTCACTAAGGATAGAGCCCCTGTATTTTGGAGGACATTATCTCTCATCTCATGGCACAGACATATCTCAACAAATCATCTTGAGTGACTGCTACTTCCTGCTCCATGGTACTCATTAGCTTGTTGATATCAGTAGGCTGGATCAGTGTGATGTCCCCTAGGATAGTAAGACAGACAAGCTCTTTGCAGACTGATTTGTAGCATAGAGCCGAAGAAGGCAATTAGCCTTGAAAAAGACTTCCTTTCATTGTTGTATGCAGTTTTTTTAAGGACAGAAAAAAAAAAAAAATTAAGAAATCAACAACTACACAGCAGGGTAGAAGATCTTGATATTTTTTAGGAAAAAGACCATATATGGGATGTGGCATCAATCAAAGTACTAATTGTTTATAATTCTCTAATATTACTCTATGTATTCAAGCAGGTGAGTTAAATGTGGATATTATAACACTCACTATGTTTTCAAATCATTGAGGGCGGTTTCAATCTCTGTGATTCTCCTTGAAGATGTGATTTTCTTTTTATTTGTATTTTTAGAATGCCATGCAGGCTAGGGTGTCTGCTTGCCTTCCTACAATAATAGTTTCTTTTTTAAAGATACATTTTTTCAGGAGTCAATTCTAGAATTTCTTTTGTTCTATGCTATCTGTTGAAATTACACACTAAGTCTAAATTTTAATGTGTAAACTCAAATCAACTATCTCATTGATCATACAACAGCCAAAAGACTGCCCTTTGATGGGAAGACTGGAGTAACCCCCGACCAGAAGACCAGAGTGACATCCTTCCTATGAGATAACTTCAGTTTAGGGTCAGTGTTCACGAATCTCTGAAGTGCATAGGATATTTGCATTTTCTGATGTTCAGTTTCCATACTAACAGCCAAGATATTGGCATGTAGTTACTCAGTGTGCTCTATATCTTTGAGATTGACTGAAGTCATAGTTTTAAGAATACAACTCTCAGTTACTCTTATTTAGGTCAATCTGGCACCCACTTAGTTTTTGGTTTTGATGTTGCTATTACATGTAACTAGAACTTGACAGGTTGTCTATACATTTCCATACTGGAGACATCGATGACTAACCCCAGATAACCTTTAATTCAAACCACTTCAATTATACTATGGCCAAACAACCTATGTGGAAATCATGACCATAGGGCCAATAATAGTGGATGCTGCTACTTGGGTTCTGTTTCTCAGCTGTCTTATAGATGCAGTCTAAAGTCAAACAGATTTATTCTCAAGCAAGAGACTTGGAAGGAGGTGGTATTGCAAAATGAATTGTTTCATTTTTTTCAGATAGAATGTATTACTCCTTATGCTATTTAAAAAATTCGTAAATAAACTTGGTACAGGTTCTAGGTTTTACATGTGAGACTCAACAGTTGACAAACATATAGGCCATATTTGCAGAGTCTTCATTATAATCATTATTTAGTACAGGTAAATTATTTTGTATTTGTGAATGTGTGATGTGGTGGTAACTTCTAGAGCCCAGTGTCTGGTTCCTCTCTCCTTTCAGGCACTTGAGAGTACAATGTCTAGCCCTTCTGAGTTAAGCAGGGCTTTGGAGTCCAGTTCTAGCCTTTGGGCTTTGAGTGACACATAACGTTTCCTGAAGTACTTCATTGTAGGAGAATTCTTACCCCACTGGGACAACCCCTGAAGCCTTCTGTTGAAATGGTGGCATTTTAAGAAGGTAGAGTCTGCATTAGCTTATTATCTTCTGTCATGAGCAGAAGCCCTGCTCTGCCTTGAAAACATAATGAGCCAGACAAAAAAGTTTTGGAAATTTCGTACTGTATTTTATGACAGCATAGCCTGACCACCCTAGTTAATTGAGAATTGAGGTTAATTGGTGGCCATCTGCAGAAAATCATGCTAGATCAATAAGGTAAAATTGAATTTTAAATGAATTAATGGGAGGCCAGGTAACAGGATCGAGAAAGGGTATGAATTGTGGAAATTCCAGAGGGCTTTGCACATAGAAGCAAAAACCCCTTATGACACTAATAGTCTGAATGTACACTATATTAAAAGTAATAAAGTACTGTTTCTTCTTGAAATATTCTTTCACAATGCTTTTCACGGAGTTTGGAATAAAATATCAGACTATTTTGTCTTTCTTGGCTTCTTGAGGGTGGCAGGACTTACTTTCCCAACAAGATAAAAATTGGAACGAGGTGGAAGATTATTTAAAAGAAAATAGCAAGTTATTAGAAAGAAAGAACTGACAGATGCTTGTGGGCTGGGGGTGGGTGAAATTCAACAGAAGTCCACAATATACAGTCTGTATTTGGAAATTGGGAATAGCTGACTTGAATGCCATGAGCACAAAATGGTGCACATATGGCATTAGGCATGAACTTGCTAAATTCAATGTAAAGAGACTTTTCTAATATACCAAAAAAATTTTTCTTCAGTAGAGAATGTTGTTAAAATATTTATGACATTTTTTAAATGGTATAAATTAGATTAGCAGAACAATAAACTACTTCCAAGATAATTTCCTTTAAAGATGATTCTAATTTTGTAGGTTTATTTTCTCTTCAAGATTTCTTATTATTGCAGGCATTTATGTTTTTCTTTGGTAAATTGAATAAAATTAAAATATCCAGTTTAGAATTCATGGGTGTAATAATATCAAAGCACACAGTGGTGTACTTTGATAAGGCCCAAATATTGAATACCATCATTATTCAAATATTTTCTTACTTGTTTTCTCCATGTTATATTTCAGGAGGGCTAGTGTTCTTGCTAATCATTATATATTGAGGGTGTTTTCCATTGTCTTATGCGTTTCTCACTATTTTTGTATCCCTCACTTTATTAAAGGTTTACAACAGGAAAAACTGAAACACTGAAAGTAGATGGAATAAATTTTTAAAAAATATTCTCTAAGTTTCTGTTTTCAATATTTAATACTCAAAATATAATGCAAACTACCTCATAAAACTTTGAGCATACTACGTCAGAAATAAAGTAACTTAATTGAGTTGATTCACAGTGCTTTACAAGGTATCTAAATAGACAAGTCACTCTTTTTCACAATGAGTGTGGAGTTTTATTTTGTTCCATGGAGGAGGGGACTCGTATTCTAGTGTAACTTCTAAAATCATTTGGACCTTACCAAAATGTTACCTAAATTTAAAAATCTGTAAGATAAGCCCCAATTTTTCTAATTTTCCATTTATGGTTTAGAGTTATAGGTGTTATTTATTTATATTGAATTTGATTAATTATTACCCATTGTGCAAACAAGATGGCAAATAATTAAAAAATTTGCACGATAGTTCTGATTCCTGAAGAAGCTGGTAAATAACAAGTAAAAAGATTGTATTAATCATAATTGGACTAATGGATGAAAATGTATTGAATATGTCTTTAAAATTATACTACTGCATTTTGTTCTGGCCTCTGGAACACTATATGAAGTTTACACTACTAATGAAAATCTACTGCCAAGAAGTGACAACTATAGGAAAATTATATTGCCGGTTCCTTTGAAGCCTATGAAGTTTCTGAGAAATGGATCTTGTCTTACACTTACAGGTTACTTACTTAGACTTAACACCTTAGACACATTGTTTACATTAATCTAGTATGGCTAGGCCTGTTATAAAATAGGTGTCACCTCTCTATGGTAGCTAAATGTACAATGTGCTGATTTCTATAGTAATATACTTATTTTTAAAACTAGTACTTAGCTTTAATTTACATTCTATTAAATTATATTTCTTGAGAATACAGAATATTGCACAATTGTTATTTTTTAGCTGTCATTTTATTCCCTACAATCTTGGTCTTACCCATAATATTGCATTAGTTTTACAATTTTAAACTCATACTTTATTGTCCATATACTGTTGCCAACAACAATAAAAGTGTTGTTTTCAGGTCTGAATTACTAGAAATCTCCTGAAATATATTTTTTTAAGTATACAGCATGTTGTTTTTCTACAAATTATGTAGTTTTTTGTTTTGTTTTGTTTTGTTTTTTTGAGACGGAGTCTCACTCTGTCACCCAGGCTGGAGTGCAGTGGTGCGATCTTGGCTCACTGCAAGCTCCGCCTCCTGGGTTCACATCATTCTCCTGCCTCAGCCTCCCAAGTAGCTGGGACTACAGGCACCTGCCACGACGCCCTGCTGATTTTTTATATTTTTTGTAGAGATGGGGTTTCACCATGTTAGCCAGGATGGTCTCGATCTCCTGACCTCGTGATCCACCCACCTTGGCTTCCCAAAGTGCTGGGATTACAGGTGTAAGCCACCACGCCCGGCCTTATCTAGTTTTAACATCTCTTACTCCCTTCAAATTTCACTTTTACCTGTTTGTGATCAGGTCAAAATTATATCTTTAGCATATGCTTGGATATTTCATATAAATGTAATCATGATACTTTCTCATTCTATTTTTTACACATCTTTTGGCATTATTTGTGTAGCCCTTCTGTGTAGTTATGCAGCATGCATGCACACAGGCAAACACACATTCAGACATACTCACATAGATACACATATACACAAACATAATCTAAGCCCTCATATTTCCTAAGTAAATATTTATTCCCTAAAGTTGCACATTTGGTTACCTCCATTTTTTTTTTTTTTAGTTTGAGACAGGGTCTCACTCTGTTGCCTAGGATGGAGTGCAGTGACACAATCATAGCTTTCTTTAACCTCTAACTTTTTTGGGCTCAAGTGATCCTCCCACCTCAACCTTCAGAGTAGCTATGACTACAAGCGCAGGCCACCAAGCCTGGATAATTTAACAAAAAATTTATTTTTTGTTGATACATGATCTCTCCTTGTGGTGCCTAGTTTGGTTTAAAACTCTTGGCCTCAAGCGATCCTCCCACCTTGAGTTCCCAAAGCAAGGTAATACTTTTTTCTTATATAATAGGCAAAGTTGGGCAATATAGCCAGTGATATCGCTGAAATAGACTTTCCAACCGTGTCCTACTAAGTTTTCAAAAAATATATAACATCTTCCAACCAAACATGCTCAAATTGTATTGCATTTTATACTCTGTGAAAGCTTGTCACTACCACCTTAATGGATTTTTTTCTGTATATAGTGAAAGAGTAATCAGATGTTTTAAAAGTTCAGTTATGTGTTTACTATTTTCCCATTGAACAGTGTTCCTTATTCCTTAGATTAATTTATATTTGGTCTCACCACTGTGACTACTTAGTGTCTCATCCTCTCTGTTGAAATACTTCAATTCAACAAATATTGAATGAGTAGGCTTACTATGAAAAACAATTACTACTCTAGGTGTTAGTATGCTGGACAATAAATATACATATAAATGTATGCTGAGAGGGTATATATGCTGTGTAAATAAATAGAGCAAATTAAGGGGTATTTGAAAGGCAGAGGTCTTGTTGGGTAAAATTTTAATTGAAGTGGTCAGAGTTGGACTTAGTGAAAAGGTAAAACCTGAACAAGAACTTGATGTGAGAGCCACTAGTAAAGCAGTGTTTTTCTATAGCAAATTTGATAAAATTTGATAATGTGATTTACCTTAATATCCCAAGACTTTTGTGATACATTTCAAATTATTTTGACTGGCACAAAAACATTATTTATGACCAGGTTCATGGTAGCACATCTTTTGCCATTTCTGTGCAATGCCTCTATTGACTGCTACTTGGATGTCAAATGTTATTGTAAACCTCTGTACCTGGCTAGAAGCTTTCTCATTTGTTCAGGAATACGTTCCACTCTCACCAAGTCTTCACTGGGAGAACTCCTATACATCTATGAATGTGCTCAGGTCTTTGGAAAGACATCCTACATCTGACTATCTAAATTTTCCTCTGAACTATCATATGATTCAATCCAAGTCTCCATCTTGGAGCTTATTATATGGCGTAGTAATTACAAATAATTTAATCGCTTATCTTCCTCACTGAACTGTGAGTTCTTTTTGTTTGTTTGTTTGTTTGTTTTTTGACACGGAGTCTTGCTCTGTCGCCCAGGCTGGAGTGTAGTGGCGCAATCTCGGCTCACTGCAAGTTCCGCCTCCCAGGTTCACGCCATTCTCCTGCCTCAGCCTCCTGAGTAGCTGGGACTACAGGTGCCCGCCACCATGCCTGGCTAAATTTTGTATTTTTAGTAGAGACGGGGTTTCACTGTGTTAGCCAGGATGGTCTTGATCTTCTGACCTCGTGATCCGCCCGCCTCGGCCTCCCAAAGTGCTAGGATTACAGGCGTGAGCCACTGGCCGAACTGAGTTCTTTTAAGGCAAAGAGTACGTTTTCATTTTCATACTTCCAGTATTTTTTCATACCTTTCTCAATAAAGCCCAATTACATTCTTTGGTATGTCTTTCACATCCAAAAACTATTGAATGTTTCCATCGTATTTTATTTCCTTTACACGGTTTGACAATCATCTAGGGTATGGTACACAATACAACACTGCTGGTAGTCCTATTAACTCCCTGAATTTTACTTTATTTTTACTCACTCAAATTATTTTTCAATCAAATTTTTTTAATAATCTGTTGACTATTAACTAGTCAATTGACTTACAAAAAATGTCCCTTTTTATTCCAGTAAATCTAAAATCACACCCTCGAACTGGTCTATGTTGTCAAAATTCTATTTTTTTTCTTATCCCTACATAAGAAAACACTTACCTCAAACCCCATTAAGTTAATGCATAAGTCAATTAATAAATCGATACTACACATTCAGATGAGCATCCTAATTGGGTGTCCTATGTTCTACATTTCTCTATCTACCTTTGTTCCCACTATATGACAAAATATCATTACATTCTTTCCTGAACTCCTTTTTAGTCTTGTAGTGTGGAGGATTATATTATCCATAAAAAAGCTAAAGGAGGAAAAAAAATTTTCTGGGTATCATATGGGTATATGTGTGTGCATGTTGTAGAGATTTTAAATTGAGTTTGAGGGACACACAAAATGAATCAACTCACATATGTCATTCAACAGGTCATTTATTGTACAAAATCCAAAGTCACTTGAACTGAAATTGTGTGTAGTTCTCTTTGTAATTCCAGTTATAAGCTCAGATTAATGTCTTTGTTTCCAATTAAAATCCTATGTAGTTCGCTCTGTAATTCCAGTTATAAGTTCAGTTTCATGTCTTTGTTTGCAATGCCCAAGGATATTATTACTTGACTAAATATTTAGGTTTGAGTTCACTATTACGTTACCTTGTCATCCTGCTTGAAGTATTTAATACACACACACACACACACACACACACACAATATTTAGAAGTATCATTATTTATCATTGATATTTAAATTATTTCTTAAAACCAATACTTTGATTACCTTTCTGCTCTCCTCCATCTTTCCTGTCAGGACGTCAGTTTCTAGTTTGGTTATATAAGTGGTTAAAATTTATATGGACTGCTCCAAGGTGTTACATTACCATGTGGAGTTGGACCAATTGCTACTACTTCCATAATTAATATAGCAATGTGATGCAGAGTTCCTTTTTTATTCTTTTTGTAAAAGCCCATTTTGAAGAGATTTATAGTTTCATACTGGAAGTGAATTTATTTCCATAGATGCAAGAGTTCTGCTGCTGCTTTTGACAGTAAATATAGATGACTCTCATCCAACTTACTAACCAAATGCAAGCTTGCTTATATGTCATAGAGGACATTACTGTTCAAAGATGAAAGTAAAATTGATGGTTGGGTACTAAGTGATGAGGTACATAATCCACTTACCAAGAAAGATATTTCAATTTGAAACACATTAAATGGATTTTACTTCAAAGCCATCAATTGGGGATATATTAATTCAATTTTGGAGCATCACTTCTGAAACTAACAGTTTTTTTTTTTCAAAACAATAAGCTTTAACACTATGTTATTATATAAACAGACAAAAGTGGGTTATTGAAGTTCTCTAAAGAGCTCTCGAAACTTGGAAAAAAAATAGCTAAACTAATTACATTCCACACCAAGTTTTATAAATAACTTTAGTTTGAAAATATCTAAAATAAATATTTATTGTCAGTTCCAAGGTTAAATACAAGGTATGAATATAGAATTAAGATGTTCTTATCACTACAATTACTTCTACAGTTTTATGAAAGGAGGACTGTCTTGTAGAAAGAATTTCATAATTAATGTGTTTTATTTATTTTGAAAAACAAATAGTACACTATTTATTGTATGGTTTGAGGCTGATAGATTTTATTTATGATAGAAAATACCTTGAAGTTCATACACGGCAGTGTTCTAATAAAGGTGAGAGTCTTAATAGATCAAAAACCATGAAGAAATCTTTGCCAGTCTAAAACAAGATGGCATCAGATCAAAAAAGAAAAACAAAGTTCGGGACAAAGCAGAGAATTGTCATCAAAGGTGGGAGGAACATAAAGAAAACATCAATTCGAAGGGAGGTGAAAGTCAGGGACAAATGAATGGAAAAAGAGTTGAAGTGATATGTTAAAATAAAAATAATGTATATTTGCAGAAAGTTAGGTGAAATACACCTATAAAACAAAAAGTAAGTTGGTATAACAGGTAGATTTAAAAATGGAAATTTTATCTTAAAATAATCAATCCTTTGAATAGCAAAATGGAGAGTTTATAGGAAAAATCAGTGAACTAGTGAATGGAGGTTCAGGAATATTTACCAAAATATAACAAAAATAATTTATAGTATAAAAATAAGTAAGCATAGGGAATAAAGGGAGAAATCCCCAAATTGTATAAAATAATTTCCAGAATAAAGTGAAGAGAGATTGTGTGGATGTAAAATTTGGAAAATTTAGAACTGTTAAATTGTGGTTTTTCAATATTAGAGTACACTGATTTCTGAATCAGAAACTTTGTTTAACAGCAACATCTATTTATACACATGGCATTGGGATTTCTGAACATTAGGGAAAAAGTACAAAATTCCAAAAGGTAGTAGAGAAAGGAGGAAAAAAAAAGAGAAAATGGACTGAGAGAAATAAATAAAAATAGGGTAGTAATATTGACACAATATTTTCTATAAACAACATTAGATGCAAGAGAATTTCAGAGCAATAACTACAGAATACTAAGAAAAACTCTGCTACTGAGAATATAAAATAATATATTTAGCTCAACTCTAATTTTGTTATGGAAGTGATGAAGATATTTTCAGTCATATAATATTTAAATATTTTAGGCATTAGGCTTATAACATAAGAACTATAAATATTTACTTCTATAAAAAATATGGATTTTTAGGCAATGGGATACAGAAAGCAGTGGAAAACAGACATCAGTGTATCTTTATGTTTGATCAATAAAAAAGTAAAATTTATTATAACTGTATACTTAAAACTGCAGGTGTTAGAACGATTATAGTTGTTGAGTATAGTCTTGGCAAAACAGATTAAGATGCTTAATAGGGATGTATAGTTGACACTATACTTTTTTTTAAAAAAAAGCTAAACACAAAATTATAATGTTAAGGGAACCACTAAACAAATATGAATAGAAGATATTATTCTCCAACTAATAGAGCTAAAAAGTAACAAATGACTAAATAAAACAATCAAACCAAAAAAAAAAAAAAAAAAAGCAGTGTATGAGACAAATAAACGCAAGGGAAATTGAAGAAGTAGAAAAATATTATAAATAAAAATCAGATAATTAAAATAGTAATGATAACCATAATAATTCAAAGTATAAGAAATAACATGTATTCTATACAAAAGAGAAAGATTTAAAATGATATAGGAATGTGAGAATAAAAATCACAGAATAAATAAATAAAGATAAAGGAGAGAACTGACAAATAAACAATCATGTAACAGGCAACATCCTATCTTGTGAAAGAAATGGAAAAGATGCAAGAATGTTGATAAAAAGAATAATTCACCAAGATGACATAGCAGTCACGAGTTTGTATTTACCCAATATAATAGCTTTACATATGTAATAGAAAGGGCCAAAAAATTAAAATATTTGTTGAAGACTGATATTTTACCCCCAGAAATCAAGATATAAGGTGGAAAAAAGAGTATGCAAGGATTTAAATACTGCAATTATGAAAATAACCCAAAGAGCTATAATACTCTATACCCAGTAAAAAGAGATTAAATATTTTTTCAAGCAAAAATCATGATTTACCATATAATTATTTATATTTTCATAAATAAATCACTATAAACTTTCAAAAAAATCTATAATGAAAACCATGTTTATTCTATAAAATAATCATTTTTTAACTTCTATGATAAGATTAATTGAGGAAATAATAAAACACTTTCCCTAAGCCCATATAAAACTATTTCTGAATAATTCTTTACTAGATGAAACATTAAAACTAAATGAGCATAGCTTTTCACTGAAACGATCACAAATGTTAATTACATTAACATAAATAAAATGTAAAGTATGTTACAGAATAAACAGAAATTTAATAACAGAAATAGTTCATCAAATAAACAAATCTAAAAGAGAGGGACCATAATTAGAGTAAATTAAATTAAAAATAAGACAGTAATATGAAAATATAGATTCAAATATACACATTTATGTGACTAAAATGGAAAATTTTTCTAAAGCTTATCAAAAACCAAAATTGGCTCCAGGAATTATACAAAATCTTAATAAACCAAAAATAAATGGAAATACTTAAGAATGAAGAATGTAGCTGTTGTACAAATTATTCAAAGCATAGAAAACATGACAAACTACCTAATCTAATGCATTTGAACATGCTTATGTAACTCAATTACCAAAATGAGACAAGGTCAAACCAAGAAAATTTATACACAGATACACACACACACCCACTCATAAACTTTCACTAATTTAATATCACATAGTATTTCCTAACAAGCAATCACAATATGTCAATGACAAAAAGCAATAAAACTTTATTTCCAATAAATCTGTGAGTTGGCTGGTCAATTCTTCTGAACTGGCACAGGCTTGCTAAGCTCAGCTGGGCTTGTTCAATTAGTTGATGGGGCTGGCTTGTCAAGATAGCCTTACCTAAAAGGGCTTGGAGACTACAGGTGGACTCTAATTCCAGCAGACTAGTTCAGGCATGTCCCTGTATTAATTTGTTTTTATGCTGCTGATAAAGACATAGCCAAGACTGGGCAGTTTACAAAAGAAAGAGGTTTAATGGACTCACAGTTCCACATGGCTGAGGAAGCCTCACACTCATGGTGGAAGGGGAAAGGCACATCTCACATGGTGGCAGACAACAGAAGAGGGCTTGTGAAAGGAAACTCCCCTTTTTAAAACTGTCAAATCTTGTAATATTTATTCACTATCACAAGAACAGCACAGGGAAGACCTGCCCCCATGATTCAATTATCTCTCACCAGGTCCCTCCTACAACATGTGGGAATTGTGGGAGTTACAATTCCAGATGAGATTTGGGTGGGGACACAGCCAAACCACATCAGTCTCCATGGTGAAAATCATAATGGGAAGGAAAAAAAAAGATAGCATTACCATAGCACTAAAAGTGTTTTTTCTAGGACAAAGCTTAATTGGTAAATTTTTTGATGTATTTTAATAAGAAGCAGATAGGATTTATTTATGATGTTAATGCAAGTTGTCAGGAAAAAATGAATCAAAGTTGAATCTCAAGTTTTGGCTTCAGAAAAGAGATATTGACAAAATTTGTGGAAGAGTAGGAGAAAAACAGCTTTGGCAATTTGGTGGTGATGGCAAAAATAAGATTTCTGTTTCACACATGTTAAGTGAACATATCAATAAGCCGGTTCATTAAATGAGTCTAGAAATCAAAGTTAATCCTGAATGAATTTATGTGAGAATCACTGTATTTCCATAGTAAATACAAACTAAAAATTAAACAAAAGGTCAATGTTGTGGTCAGTTTCTTCACATTTGTAAAATAAGAAATTTGTAAAAATTTAACAGGTAAAAGCAAGTGTCGCTACATCCTTATTATCATCATATTTTTGGAGATAAAAATAATAACTGTACACTGCAGATAAGAATATGGGTCGAAAATAACTACAAAATTATATTAACACAAAAATTATTATTCCAACTGAGTTCAATTGAATTGGATCTCTGTAATATTGATATAAGAATTCATATTTATTGAAACCTTGAAACATAAAGAATCTTAGCAAAAAAGCAAGGGTTTTATTTTATTTTATTTTTTGAGACATAGTCTTGCTCTGTTGTCCAGGCTGGAGTACTGTGGTGCAATCTCGGCTCACTGCAACCTCCACCTCCCAGGTTCAAGTGATCCTCCTACCTGAGTTTCTCGAGTACCTGGGATTACAGGCATGCACCACTACGCCCAGCTAAGTTATGTATTTTTTAGTAGAGGCAGGGTTTCACTATATGTTATCCAGGCTGGTCTCAAAACTCCTGACCTCAGGTGATCTGCCCACCTCGGCATTCCAAAGTGCTGGGATTACAGGCGTGAGCCATTACACCTAGCCAAGTGTTGGTTTTTATAGAAAGCTTAAGTGCTAGTATAGCCTAGAACTAATACGGTAATCACAAATAATACTATACCTGAAATAATCAATGCATAAAGAGCATTAAGTGGCATCCTTAGACAACTAAATATAAGATTCTGGATCATATCAACCTATGCCAGCAAAGAAGCTTAACCTTTCTTAGAGGCAGTGTGGTATACTGGGAAAAATGACTACTGTGTAGAGATATAAAACAGTGACATTTTCAAACTTGGGCTCCACAACTTTGAGCATGTTACTGAATTTTTCTGAACATCAATTAATGCATGCACACGTCTAACAGTGGGAAAAACAATAGTTGTTTAACCTGCTAATGTTGGATTTTTTCAGTCGCTTATGTTTTAATCTTCTACATGTTAATGTAAAAGCTGCTAGAAAAAGTAAATACACAAGAATATCTAACAAAAGCATAAGATTTTTTCTGGTTAGAATTAGAAGGCTGAAACATCTTGGAGACAACTAGCTAGACAAGAAATTATCCAGTTATTGGGGCAACTCAATAGCAAAAGAATGTGCTTTATTTGGTCTCCTTCTGGAAACTAGACTCTGTGGGTTTGTTCTCCTGTTTTGCAAGAATAAAGTAGAATACTGAATACAGAAAATACTAAGGAAAAAAATTTAAAACTATTCTGCAACTTTATCCATAAGGGATATAGACATAACTGATGCACAAAATGTATGAAGGTTTCTCTAAACCAATGAGAGTTGCAATCAAGAAACCATTTCCAGGTATCTGCAGCTGGGAAGACACAATAATCTTTCCACCAAGTTTATGTAAATAAAATATAATCACTATCCGTGGGAAGTGAAAAACTGGGGGAGGAAGTAGACTAAATTATATTTTGAAGAAACACATGGGCATATTTTTTTACTGATTTATTGCCACCATACAGATGGTCTGAGATGAATCATGGCAAAAAAAAAAAAAAAAATTATAGAATACCCTTGAAGTTTCAGCTATTTTTTTCCATTTTGATAATTAATTGTTCATGTCCTTCATGACAAATAAATACAAAAATTCAAATAATATTTCCATCCATTGCATTAAAATCTTTATAATATTGTTATATATGTTTCAATTGCCCTTGTCTGAATGTCAAGGTGAATAAAAATAAAACATGCTTAATAAACAAAATTTAAAATTGGCATTTTTAACTATTGTAGAAAGAATATTTCAAAGGAAATAATAAATAACTATATTCATAATATTAAATAAATGATATATATATGAACACATAGGTTATATACATATATAAGCATTTATATTTGGTGTATATGTACACATGTACAGTATATACAGTATATACATATATAAAATTTCCAACTATCTATGAAGTGAGAGCAATGTATTAGGTTTTCTTTTGTGGTTGAGGGAGGGGGTGCAATAATGTTGGTACTATTATTAGGGTTTTCTTTTCAAGAAAATAAAATCTAAGAATAATATAAATTACTAAGATAACAGAAATATTTAACTGTATAGGTTATTCTAAACATTTTTTTTCTGAAACTGAGGCAGAAGAATAGGGCCTGGAGGTGGGGAACATAAGGCTGATCCATGCTGACTTTCTAGAACCAAATCAAATGAAAGCACTTCAGCAATGACAAGAATGTGAATGGCTTTGTAACTTCACATTCATCCTATTTACATAGACCACACACACCAAGTAACAACTTCTTTATTTACACTTTGTAGCTTCACACTCATCCTCTCCATTTGCCTAGATCACACACACCAAGTAACATCCTCTCCATTTACAATAGGGCACATTTCGAGTAAATGACCCTGTGACTTCACCTCATTCTCTTCATTTACATAGAATATATGCCAAGTAACCAATGGGAAATCTCTTGAGTATTGAAACCCCAGAAAATTCTGTAAGCAGGGCTCTTAAGACCTTATGCTTGGGATTGCTCCCATACTGTGGAGTGTACTTTCATTCTCAATAAATCCTTGCTTTTGCTTTCCTCGCTTTGTGCATTTTGTCCAATTTTTTGTTCAAGATGCCAAGAATCTGGACAACTTCCACAGGTAACAAAACTACTTATGAGAACAGAGAAATATTATATTGGTTTTTAACTATAAATATAGACTATATTAAATTCAAGTTAATAAACTCGTGTATAAATAAACCAGTATGCATGTGTAAAGACATAGTTTCTTAAATAATATTGTTTTGATGTATAGAGCTGTATTGCTGAGATTCCTCTGCAAACTAGTGACTCTTAAAATTGATATGAATTTCATATTTTTAGAGAAAATAATTAATGGACACTATTTAATTTTAATTTTTTTCTGGATACTTTCAGCTTAATAGTTTTTACATGTGATCTCTTGAACTTGTCACAAAGTGATGTGTAAAATATTTTCTAATTTCTTTCTTTAACTGAATTTTATTGTCTCATGTAAGCATGCATTTGTAACACAAAATCATATTGAAAAGATGTTGTGTCATATGGTCTTGAATGTTCTAGTTCAGGGGTTCCCAAACCCCAGGCCACAGACTGGACCCGTGTGGGTCCGTGGCCTGTTAGGAACCCGGCTGCACAGCAGGATGTAAGCAGTGGGCCAGTGAGCAAAACTTTGTCTGTATTTACAGCCACTCCCCATCACTCACCTGACTTGCCTGAGCTCCTCTGCCATCAGATCAGCGGCGGCATTAGGTAATCAGCTGCATGAACCCTATTGTGAAATGCACATGCGAAGGATCACAGCTGAATGCTTCTTATGAGAATCTAATGCCTGATGATCTGCCACTGTCTCTCATCACCCCTAGACGGAATAGTCTAGCTGCAGGTGTAAACCCCAAAAATCTGAGACAGCTGGGATAACACAATAATCTTTCCACCATGTTTATGTAAATAAAATATAATCACTATCCGTGGGAAGTGAAAAACTGTTTGGGGGAGGAAGTAGACTAAATTATATTTTGAAGAAATTTTGAAGAAAGTTTATTTTGCCAAGGTTTAGGACATGTGTCTGTGACACAGCCTCAGGAGGTCCTGACTGTAAGGTTAGCCGAGAGAAAGGGCGAGAGAGAGAGACCCAAGGTCCGCTATTAAGTTCATTAACCTGCAGGGCTGCTCCACCACAGCTCAGAGGAGGAAGCCCTGAGCTTACAAAATGAGGGGTTTGTATGGGGGAAAGAGACCCTGGGGTTGTTCGTCCATTAACTTTACCACATATCGTCTCGTGACTGGCTTACAGTATAGGAATTTACAAGAGGGTGTAACTTAGGTTTATCCACATTTCTCGTGACCTCCCCCATGCCACTGGAGGGCTGTAAGCAAGTCTGGTGACCTTGCTGTAGCGCCTAGATAAGGGTCCAAGAATGCAGCTGCAGAGTATTCAGGGTAAGGGTCAGTGGCATTGAGTTGGCAGAGGGTGGGGGGAGTAGGGGGGCGGGGATGTCCTGGGGCAGCTTGTCCCTAAAACTGACAACCTGAGCCCAAGATGGTCAGAGCACAGTTTGGTTTTATACATTCTAGGGAGACAGGAGACATCAATCAACATATGCAAGATAAACATTGGTTCATGCGGTCGCAGTGGCTCAGGCCTGTAATCCCAGCACTTTGGGAGGCTGAGGTGGGCGGATCACAAGGTCAGGGGATCAAGACCATCCTGGCTAACACAGTGAAACCCCGTCTCTACTAAAAATACAATAAAATTAGCCGGGCATGGGGGTGGGTGCCTGTAGTCTCAGCTACTTGGGAGGCTGAGGCAGGAGAATGGAGTGAACCTGGGAGGTGGAGCTTGCAGTGAGCCAAGATCCCACCACTGCACTCCAGCCTGGGCTACAGAGGGAGACTCTGTCTCAAAAAAAAAAGAATCATGATACCTATTAAATGCAAAAGCTAGTGTCAGATCAGTTTTTCTAAAACAGTTTCGCTGTGTTGTATTATGCAATAGAAATATTCACACATTGTTGATGGGAGAGCATGTTTATTTAATCATTTTTGACGACTTATCATGTGTAATAAATCCAAGCATATACCTACCCTATGCTCCAATGATTCCACTTTTATATCTTCTCACAGGAGAAATAAATGTATGTGGTGACAAAATGATACGTAGAATGATTTCCTAGCATTTACACATGATAGTCTCACCACTGCACTCCAGCCTGGGAGACGGAGACAGACTCAGTCTTGAAACAAACAATCAAACAAACAAACAAACAAACAAACAAACATTGGTTCAGTCTGGAAAGGCGGGACAACTGGAAGCAAAGGTGGGACAACTGGAAGCAAAGGTGGGAAGACTTGAAGCAGGGAGTGGACATCCAGGTCATAGGTAGATATGAGAAAAATGGTTGCATTCTTTTGAGTTTCTGATTAGCCTCTCCAAAGGAGGCAATCAGATATGCATTGATCTCAGTGAGCAGAGAGGTGACTTTGAATACAATGAGAGGCAGTTTGTCCCTCAGCAGTTCCCAGCTTGGCTTTTTCCTTTAGCTGAGTGATTGGGGCATCGAGATGTATTTTCCTTTCACACAGGAAAAACAAGCTCAGAACTCTCATTGATTCTCAATTACGGTGAGTTGTATAATTATTTGATTATTTATTACAATGTAATAACAATAGAAATAGAGCACAATAAACGTCATGCACTTAAATCATCCTGAAATCTTCCGCCACCCAGGTCTATGGAAAAATTGTCTTCCATGAGACTGGTCCCTGGTGCCAAAAAGTTTAGAGGCTGCTGTTTTCATTGAATAAAATGACTTATTCTAACTAAATCATTTAAGGAATAATTAATTACAAAAAAAAATAAAAATCTTGAAATACGTTAATTGGTTGAGAAGCCAATTTCTTGAGGAAAAATGAAGGTAATCTCAGGCTTGTAATCCCAGCACTTTGGGAGGCCGAGGTGGAAGGATCACGAGGTCAGGAGATCGAGACCAATCTGGCTAACACGGTGAAACCCCGTCTCTACTAAAAATACAAAAAATTAGCTGGGCATGGTGGCGGGCACCTGTAGTCCCAGCTACTCGGGAGGCTGAGGCAGGAGAATGGTGTGAACCCGGTAGGCAAAGCTTACAGTGAGCCGAGATGGCACCACTGCACTCCAGCCTGGGCGACACAGCGAGACTCTGTCTCAAAAAAAAAAAAAGAAAAAAAAAGAAGAAGGTAATAGAGGTTGTGCTAGTACAGAAATACACACACCTAATCACTCTATATTTTCATCCAGCTACACATAAGGAACAACACAAAGCACTCAACCAGGAAGGCTAAGTAACGTCTAAGCTTCATGTAATGAAATATACAGTTAAGCCTCTTTCACAAGAGAGAAAGTTGTTTGTTGCACAGCTAATAATGACGCATGAGGGAAAAAAATAAATTTAATTAAATCAATGGTAACACTTTTGGATATTTTGAAGAGTAAACGTAAGAACTATTCATTATCTAATTTTTCCCTCATTTTATATTATATTTTCTTTTTTGGAGTGGTAGAAACTGTGTTTTTATTGTGATATAAATAACTTACAACTGACCATTTAAATCATTTTTAAGTATACAGTTCTGTGGCAATGAGTACAATCATATTGTTATGTAACCATCACGATGATCCATCTCCAGAGCTTGTTTCATCATCCCAAACTAAAACTTGCACGCATTAAACATAAACTCCCCATTTGCCTCTCTCCATCCCCTGGAAACTACTGTTTTACTTCCTTCTAATGCAGCAATCTTATTTTGTATACCCAACTTACATACATGAACACACACACAGAGGCACACACATTCCTACATAGATGGATAAATCTATTGTCTACTTGCATCTCTGCTTTAATTTTCCATAAGGGATTCAAACACAACATATTCTAATGAACCATATTATTCATGTTGTTTACCATTTATATGTATTCCCTGTCTAGGAAAAGTTCATTGACACCTAATTAGGTGTCAAACTGTTGTTCTTGGTGTCTTCTGAGCTTTACACATATAGGCAGAATCTTTCTCCCTCCCCAATTAATACGCTGAAACTGTAACTTCTAGTATCTCAGAATATGACTGTTTTTGAAGGAAGGACATTTAAAGTGGTGACTAAGTTGAAAAGGACCTTTAACGTGTGGCCAAATCCAATCTGAATGGTGTCCTTATATGAAGAGGATCTTTGTACGCTAAAAGTGATGTTAGGATTGTGCATGGATACAGAGAAAAGGTCATCTGAGCACATAGCAAGAATGTGGCTATCTGCAAGCCAAAGAGAGAGGCCTAAGAAGACACCAAACCAGTTGACAGCTTGATCTTGAATTTTCAGCCTCCAGGACTGTGAGACAATAAACTTCTGTTATTTAAGGAATATAGTCCATGGTATTTTGTTATGGCAGCCCTAACAATCTAATACGGTAGATTACTTTTATCCCTAATAATCAGCAAGTAAAGCTATTTCCTCATGCCTTTCAAAGTCATATCTTCCTGCGAAGGTGCCACAGTAACCACACTGTTATAGGATTACCTCACTGGACATCTGAAAAACAGGTGCCATTTATTAGCTTTCTTGCCTCTAGTATCAACCACCATTTGTCACATTGCTCCAAGAGTTATCTTTTGATGGTACATGTTTGCTCATTCATGTCTAATCAGAATATTTCAATGATTCTTTGTCTACTGTGAAAACTAAGTATCTTAGCATAACAGGAGAGCCTCTCATAGTTATTATAGTTAGTCAGGAGGCACATCTAACTTTGAACTTGTTTCAAATATAATCATCTGATTACACCAATTATACCAATCATCTGAGACACGTATTAAAAACAGAATTCCCATGTCTCATCCCTGGAGATTCAGCTTCATTAAATCTGAGTTGGTAATCTGTATTATTAGCAAACTTCCCAGTTGATTTGTATTATCAGTCAACTTTATAAGCCATAAAGTATAATATATTCTTGTAGTACATTTCCAAAACATGTTACTTCGCAGAGAATTATGTAACTTTACATTTTCTAAATCAAATTGGTCCTTATTGAGGAATGAAATATTTTCTTTTTTTAAAGCAAAGATAACTTAATACACTTACCTAGATATAACATAAATATCATTAATAAGACAAAAGCAAACTACATTAAAGTTGCTAGATATTGGAGTTGATGTGTAAATGATCCGTTAAATTTGATTCGAAGGGCTGTGGTCGGTAAAGATGATCAGTTAGCACAGGCACTGCATAGAAGTAAAAGTAAAAAGAGAAAGGGGACTTCTCTAGACTCTATTACAATAGCAAAATAGTCTTGAAGATTAAAATATATCAAAAGCTTTTAAATGTAAGCAGTGTTTTCTCCAGTTAAAATGGAAACATGGCTGAAGGAAATGAATGTGTGTGTACCTGTGTGTGTATGCCTTGCATTAACATGAAACTTAGATGTTTTTCTAATTCTATAAAATCAAATTACATTCAAAATACAAACTACATTCTGAGTAGGTATTTTCCAAGATTATAAATTGGTGAAACTGTTTTAAATCTATTGCTAAATAATACACTCATATTTATGAGACTGCTTATTGTATCTTATCTTTAAAAATTTAATAAAAAGAGGATAATATAGTGAAAGTTTCTCTACTAAATATTCTTCTTTCAGAAGGGAATAATGGTTGCATGTTATCTCCTTATATTAAACCTTGAAAAGTTATCCTCACATCTAAAATGTTAGAAAAGTATCAGAAAATACAACTATTATATTAATTTCTTAAAAATGTCACAGAAATGCAATTTGTTATTTAAGAAAATTAAACTGGAATGTACATCCTCAAACTACAATAAATAATAAGATACAAAAATTATGCAAGTACAAATGGGTGTAACAATGAACATAATATAATATTAAAGCACTGGCAGCTCTAAAACATTAAAGGTCATTATGAAAATGCATATAACAGTGAAAAGATAAGTGAATAAAATGTGTTTGTACAGTTATTATTTTTTAATGTTATTTTTAAAAACTGTTGATCAAGTTACTTAAAATTCTAAGTCATT
The DNA here is from genome assembly GCF_028885625.2 of Pongo pygmaeus. NCBI lineage: Eukaryota > Metazoa > Chordata > Mammalia > Primates > Hominidae > Pongo > Pongo pygmaeus. The sequence goes on from NC_072377.2 coordinate 27,607,936, forward strand.
GTTTTAGTCTGTTTTTTGCTATTACAACAGAATGCTACGGAATGTGTAGTTTGTAATGAACAGAAATGTATTGGCTCACATTTCTGGAGGGTGGGAAGTACAAGATCAAGGGGCTGGCATCTCATGAGGACACGTTTGTTCTGTAATCACATGACAGAAGGGCAAATAGAGGGCTAGAGAGAGCAATAGAGCGCCAATCTCACCCTCTTATATTGGCACCAACCCACCATGAGGATGTATCCCTCAGGGCCTAATCACCTCTTAAAAGTCCCACCTCATAATACTGTTATGATGACAAATTTCAGCATGAGTTCTGGAAAAGACAAACATTCAAACAATTGCAGTTGCGCATATTGAAGTGTCTGTACAACTGGAAAATAGGTTGTGAGTATGGAATTCAAAGTTCTTGTTTGATATTTCCCTTTATTACATACATCTGGAGGCATATATTCTTAATATTTTAATTCTGGAATTGTTCAAAGTCACTTGAAGGGCTCATACAAATGTAGATGCTCAAGTTGTATTGTTAGGTAGTGAGACAGACATTAGCAGCTGGAGGGGCTAGCAGAAGAGAGCAGAAAGGCTGTCACTAAGACAGCCCCTGGCCCATCTAAGTTCAGCCCCAGAACTGCCCTAACTCTGCCCTTATTGATGGAGTTTGTGTTAAGGTCTGTGGCCAGCACATCCTGTAGAAGGAGAAACAAAGGCACAGATGGACATTCCCTAATTGGCCAGTGCCCAGTAACCTGAAACTGAACCTTCGAGTTGACCCTAAGCTCATTATACCCTCATTATAATAAGCTTTACACGTAGTTTTGCTCCATGAGTGGGCTTTTCTTAACGAATTACGTGTAAAAACATGCGCAGTTTAACTTTAGTTACATAACTGCCAATCAAATAACATCAAACTGTCACTCAGACACAGACCGAATCTTAATTTCTCCCGACAAATCCCATAAAAGCACTTTGAGCTCTGTAAATTGGTGCTGATTTCACTTCGCAGAAATCAACCCGTTCTTCCTCTGAGAGTGTATTACTGTGCTTCAACAAACTTCGCTTTGAACTTACACTTTGGTGTTCATCTGCAGTTCTTTGCTCACTGTCACAAGAACAGAGATTGCTGTTCCAAAGCTCCAGCTCTATTAATCTCCTTGTTTAAAGAATCCATTAAACGCAGAATTCCCGGTAACAGTATGACTACAATTAATTAAATATAAATTTATATCTAAGTTTTTTAAAGAGATTCCTCACTAATTGTGAAGAACGATATTTTAAATGATGCTTTTTTTGTACATATTACCTGCCATTTAGTGTCCATTAACCAATAATATATCTAAATGAATCTGGTATAGCAAAATAAATAACTCTCCTAATAGCAATTGAGTGATTTTTACCACCTGCAGAAGCTAAATTTTATAAAATAGGCATTTTAAAAAATCTAGTATATTTAATATTTGTTTTTTTTTTTAAAAATAAACTATTACCGTATCCTGGCAAGATGTATGTAAAGTGTCAACACAGTTGATTACTGGGTGGTTTATTCTTAGAAACTCTGTCCTTTTTCTAGAAAAATTTTTCATTTGAATATAATATGCAATGGGTCTCATTATTATATGAGTATTCAAGTTTCACTCTAAGACAACAGAGTAAATTACATGTAACTATCATAAATTTGATCTTTTTAGAATTTGTGGTTATTAATAACACAACAAATCATTATTATCAGTTTGATTGCAGGTATCAAAAGCTCACCTCTAATGGTTAAAAATATCCTTTGGTGTTTTAAATTTAAAGGCCCAGTAATCGAATAAACTATCATGGCAGCTAAATAAATAAGTAAATAAAAGCCCAGGAATAAATCCTCAGTTACAGCGAGATATAGGAAACATTACCTGGGAGTTTCCACTCTTGACTCTACCTTAGTTGTGTTTACTTTCTTTATTGCCAGAAGGCCAAGTTAACCATTCATAACTCCATACTTCTATCTTACCTTCCCATTATAGTACCACATTCCATTATAATACTACATTGTATGATATTAACTCTCAATGTAAAATAACAACAAAATACAACTTAACTTTATGTGTTCTTATTGGCCCAGCTTTGATCACATGATGATTTCTGAAACTTATCATTGTAGCTGAATGGATACATGCCATAATTGGCCAAGGATGAGGCTTATATTCAAACTGCAGCAAGGATTGAAGTCATCTCTATGTTAACCTGGATTGAGGTCAAAGTGTTAGTGTAGAAGAATGCAGCCAATCTTTCTCACAGCAGAGGGAAAGATCCTAAGCAAACACACAAACAAATAAACCTGCACTTTACATAGTTAAAGTATTTTATATATATACATATATAGTGTGTATATAAATATATATAGTATATACTTGTAAACACAGCCTGCAGTAAGATTTTTTTCCCCTAAAATACATTATTTACTGAAGTTAGTTACTGAAATATTGAGAGTTTTCAATAGAAACAGGCAGATTCTAGCAAAGTTATATGCTCATGACTGACTTAGAAATTTAAAACAATTCTAATAAGCAGGCTTGAACATTGTAATATGCCACAAAAATGTGAGAAGTAAATTTTTGTGAACTGCTCCTTGGGTATATTCACCAATGTGTTCTCTGTGATTCCTTTTAGAATCTATATGCCTTCCAATGATATTAAATGATTTAATCATAGGTTATTACCTAACGCCAACTCTTCAGTCTTCACAGTTGATGAACAGTGGTCAGATAAAGTTTGTGTTTCTGAAGAGTAAGGGTGTATATTATTAAGGTTGGTTTAGTATAGTCACTTAGGGTTAACACAATTTTCCAAGATGGTCTATAAATCAAGACAGGTCAGCACATATGACGCAATCAAAATGCGCAGTTCCTGTTTGTCTCAAACTGCTAGTCCATGGAGTGGTAACTTTGTTCTAAAGATGGAAAAACCACCCCCAAATTTTCTTTTCATACTATTAATGAATCAATCAATTCATACCTATTTATTAAATTTCTACTGCTTTTAGGCCAAAAAAAAAAAAAGATCATTCTCTGCCTCACATAGCTTACAAGCCAGCTGGAGAAATATGGTACTCATAAAAAAAAAAAAAAAAAGTGATGTACAACCACTTTGGAAAACAATTTGGCATTATCTAATAAAGTTGAATCCATGTATACCCAGAAAAAAAAAAGAAAAAAAAAAGAGTGTTTGGGGAATGATGTTTCTGGCCCATGAATCTGTATTCCTTTACCGATCTATTTATCTAGAAGATAAATGTATTTATTTCAAGATGGGTGCCTATTGCCCATGCACAACAATATATTCCATCCATGCTGTTATGAAAGGAGGAAATTCTCACACCCTGCCTTGCCACTGCCCCACTTCTGCGATAAAGATATGATAGGAAGAGTGTAGTGAGCAATGAGAAAAGATACAAAAGAGACCATATCTTCCTAGATTGTAGCTTGGGCCAAGGACATCACCCTCCCTTCTGTGATCCAGCACCCTCCATCAGGTCTCTCCTCTTCACCACTGTGAAGGGCTAAGTTCTCTAACAGGATTTCTGGGATCATGTTCTCTTCTATACAGAGACAACAAGTCACCAAAATGCCAATGTTGCAACATCAGTTAAATTGGGTATGACTCTCAAGCCTACTCTGCTGCTATAGACTGAATATTTGCATCCCTCCAGAATTTTTGTGTTGAAATCACAAACCCCAATGTACTAGTATGAGGAGATGAGATATTTGGTAGGTGATTAGATCAGAAGGGGGAAGCCCTCGTGAACAAGATTAGTTTACTTATAAAAAAAGAAAGCAAAGAGAGCTCTGTCACCCTTTCCACCATGTGAGGGCACAATGAGAAGGCGGCCACCTATGAACCAGGAAGCCTGCCCTCACTAGATGTCAACTCTGCCGGTACCTTAATCTTGAAGTTCCCAGCCTCTGGAACTGTAAGAAACAACTTTCTGTTATTTCTAAGCTTCCTAGTATATGGTAATTTGTTCTAGCCTCCTGAATGAACTAGGACATCTACAAAAATGAATGTCGCTGAGAAAACCACATTTTCTTTTTACGCCTCAGTTTCCATGTGGGTACCATAGAAAATAACCATGGTAATTTTTGCAAAAGATTGTTTGCAAAATGAATGGTCAAATATACACATGCCCTTCAAAAATCTCCTGCACACAGTAGGTACTCTAAGCTAAGACATTTCTGCGATGTGTAATTTATTGAATCATTGTCAATTCTTCAGTCTTCTCTAGTTAAACTACACCTTCATATTCTTAACGTGGTCTATGGCATGTGAAGTGTATATCCACACCTCTTTGCACTTGGGCTTGAACATGTGACTTAACTTTGGCCAACAGGATATCAGCTGGCATGAAATAAGCATACAGTTGAAATACATTTGCAAAGTTGGACTTGCTGTATTTTATTTCTGCAACCTACCATGAGACAAACATGTCTCACCCTTGGTCTCAGAGTAAGATAATATAAAGCTGGTCATACAGCCCAGGTAGCTGCTGGTCTGAATAGCAGACTGCAATCAAACTTGCAGCTTGAAACCTAGAAACTGAAGGCCAAAGATCAGAGGCTGGAGACAAGCCTAACATAGTGGATTTGAAGCCCACCTGCAGACTATTGAGTGATTTTTAAGCTGCTGAATTTAGGCCTCTAAATTTTGCCACATCTCTTATGGTTGAAATATAATTTCTCTCTCTCTTTTTCTCTCTCTCTCTCACTCCTTCCCTTCCTCTCTCTTTCTCTCTTTCCTTCTCCCACGACTTTTATCTAATGCTTAGTTTAGCTCTTTAGTCTTTACTTGATGTAACTTTTATCAATAAACATGCAAGTAATTATATTGGCTGAAAAGATTAGTTGCAAACCATGCTAATTTAAATTTTAGAAAAATCATTTGGAAAAACAATAATTCAAATAATTTTTGGGAAAATACAAATTCCAAATACATACACATATGTGTGTTTTTTTACATGTATGAGTTTATATATAAAATATATAAGTATATTACAAACACACATATATAAAATTATTAAAAAATATGTTTCTACTTTTTATTTGGCAAAAGAAACAGTTAAAAAACATTGAATTATTCTCAAGAGTGGTTAAAACTAAATTAGAAATTTTCTATGTGTTTGTTGGGATTTGTTTGTTTTGCATTGTTTTGGTTTTTCTTAGCAGATATCGATCCATGGCACGTGCGCACACACACACACACACACAATGCTATAATGTATAGCCTTACCAACTTGTTTTTAAATGAGAATGTCAGTTAAGGTACTAATCATCAAATTCTAAAGTTTTTGAGAAAGTCTTGGAGTAAATATCCCTATAAAAATGCCGTGACTCTTTTTTTTATTATTATTATACTTTAAGTTCTAGGGTACATGTGCACAACGTGCAGGTTTGTTACATATGTATACATGCGCCATGTTGGTGTGCTGCACCCATTAACTTGTCATTTATATTAGGTATATCTCCTAATGCTATCCCTCCCCGCAACCCCCACCCCACGACAGGCCCCAGTGTGTGATGTTCCCCGCCCTGTGTCCAAGTGTTCTCGTTGTTAAATTCCCACCTATGAGTGAGAACATGCGGTGTTTGGTTCTCTGTGCTTGTGATAGTTGGCTCAGAATGATGGTTTCCAGCTTCATCCATGTCCCTACAAAGGACACGAACTCATCCTTTTTTATCAATGCATAGTATTCCATGTTATATATGTGCCACATTTTCTTAATCCAGTTGATCATTGATGGACATTTGAGTTCATTCCAGACAGTGTGGTAATTCCTCAAGGATCTAGAACTAGAAATACCATTTGACCCAGCCATCCTATTACTGGGTATATACCCAAAGGATTATAAATCATGCTGCTATAAAGACACATGTACACGTATGTTTATTGTGGCACTATTCACAATAGCAAAGACTTGGAGCTGTGACTCTTTTTAAAGTATCTAACCAATGAGAAGATTTTCCTTTAATTTGGCCAGTGCACTGTAAGAGAACAGAGCTCCACTTGGGAGTTGTACTGCTCTGGTGCACATCCTGGTTGTTGGTATAATACTTTGATTTCCTCAGTTAAACAATCATAGTGCATCCTGCAAACAAATGTGGACAGTTATATCACATCTGTTGCAGGCCATATAGTTCCCAAGAGACAAATCACACTCCTTCAAACTGTTTTGCTTTGATCCTAGGGGTTCAGAGATCAGAGAGAACTGGGGTTAGTGCTGCTATCATCTTTCCCTTCTTGGCTAATTGTATGCCATAACTAGTCCAGGTATTAAAAACAACTGAGTGGAATGGGACTATATGTAAAGATAGTGAAGGCTTCAGTTAATTTAAGCTGATTTTCTTAGTAAACATACAGATGCTTGTGAAAGAAACTCTTTACACATTTTATTGCACCGGATTTTCTCACAAAAGTTTTGTTTGTTGATTCATGTGCATGAGAGTAGAAGCCATGGACTGAATTTGCTTTTGCATATTTAATTATATTATGTTTATAAAATATTATACCGACATGCCTTATATATTAAGAAATACACAATGTTGAATATAAAATATATACATACAAGTACATAATGGATATTCTTCAATGAAAAACTGTGTCTGGAACAAAAACTTAAGGTAATTAATATAATGTCTTCAGACAAGCACACAAGACATTTATTTGTACAAATAGGGCTCTCCAATTACCACAACCTGACAGATGCTCTTAAATATCATAAAGCCAAATTACTTGAAAGTGCACTGAATATTCTTAACATAATATTCTTAACATAATTCATGTTTAGATTAATGTACTATCCAATAAATTATAAAGTTATACAAATTATATTTTACCTAAGTATGATGCTGAGCAGAGTATTTTTTATTTCATAGAATTTCTACACTTTTGGGGGCCTACAAGGAGAATAATGATACTTTTGTGTAATTAAAATTTTGAAGAGAAAGCATTTTTAAAAAATTTTGTCTTGATATCTGCCAAAACAGATTTTCCCCCTTTGCTTTGAGTAGATACATCCACTTACAAAACTGTGAGTCCACAGGAGAGTCACCAAATTCTACAGTACTACTCACTTATTTCATCATTCAAAAAAGTGTTACCATGTGATCTCTAAGATACTTTATGATCTTAAAATTACACTAAGAGGTTGACAATCATACATTTTTACAACTTTATCAAACATACAAATTTACAAGAATAATTCTAGGAGGCTATTTCAAAACAGATGCCTTAAAGTATAATGTTATTTATTTGATTTATATAAAAATCAGAATATGTTACCTAGTTCAAATCTTTAGGATTAATTATGTGCATACAATTATAAAACAAGTGGTCACTTTAATAATTATGCCAGCTTAGACTATATTTACTACTGTTTTCTGTTTACCAAAGATTTTCCTAACTGTGTAGAGCTTGTAGAGAGAGAGTGTGTCTTGGTGAATAAATTCTATAGTAGGAGACAAGGTAATAGGAAAGATATTATTTGACCAAATGTATGCATATATGGATATTGTATAAATATTTGTATCAATTTCTGCATAAATGTATCCATATATGCATATATTTCTAAATATCATATCTAAGTATTATTTTGTATTTGGGAATTCTTTCTTTTTTATTAGCTGACTGTATATTAGCTAGTCTAATTTTGTTTTCTAGCAAGTTTGCCCTCATCATTCAAAACATGATGCATAAACTTCCTGAATTCATTTTCTCTTGCATCATTTGATATATTATTTTGTTTCTTGGACTGTTTCAAACATCTAAAAAATGAAAGCAACCAATCACATAAAGACAACCTTCATCAACATGCCACAGTTACAGATTCTGGTGACTGATGAAGCTGGGAAAGCAAATCTAGCTTGCTCTGAATGCAAAACTGCCAGTAATCTCAGTCCTAATACTTCTACTTTTAATTTATTTTATTATTTAATCTTAATATTGGCTTTGTGTAATTCTTGTGCTATATATACCAATACATAACCTTGTTGTGGCAGTGTGTCATTGTATTCATAACTCATATGTAAACATGTTAAAAGTAATATGAACTCGGTGGTCTAATGGTATTCCTACCACATCCCAAGATGGGATGCTGTATTTTGCCTACTTACAGGAGATTAGCATGGCAGAAATACTGGAATGAATGAGCAGTCTGCATAAAAAGAGTGATTAAGAGACAATATAAGATGACTTAATCTCTATGAGCTACGAACATAGGAAAAAATTTTAGAAACTGTAAAAGAAAATTCAGAAAATATGAAAGAAGAAAGAATATTTTTAATTTTTTTTGGTGAGAGCAAAAACATAGCACATGAAGATATGGAACTGATTACATCATGTGTAGAAACAACCTTAGGCCTTCTTCTTCTGCCTATTGTATGTTTCATTGTTTCTGACAATTGAGCTTCTTACTATAATCAAGATTTAGTAACGTGATTTGAATCTTAACTAAGGTAAACTTTTAAGATTTAAGATGTTTTGACAATGTTTCAAGCATACAAATTGTACTTGATGAACTTATATATAACCACATTTATAAAATATTAACTTCTGTAAAATATCTAATATTTTTAAGTAAATTTTCATTGAAATTACTGTAAACCAATATCTTAAAGAATTTTGAGAAATATTTTCAAATTTGTTTATATTAGTTATTTCAGGAGACATAAAATATATTCAATTCACCTCTGCTTTTTTCAAATTTTATCTTTCTAATAGATTGTGAAATGATAGCTTCTATTTCAATTTTCGTGCAAATATTTTTAACCAGGGATTTAGCTGTTGACTCATGAATTTCAGTAGCCAGTTCATTCATGTTGTTATCAAAAGCATTAACACTTCATCGTATATTCAAGAGAGCAAAAGAAATGTGTTGACAGATCCCGACAATAACAAAAAAACTGTATCTAGTTTGAGGGGACCTGAATTGATTAGCTGAGCTGCACTTGATAACTCTGGTTCTGATCTGTTGTATTTAAGGTTTCATATTAGTAACATGAATTATTATTATATCTTCCTTGACTTTACATGCATATCAAATATATAATATGTAATGTCTACTCTATTGATTAAATTTTTCAGAGACAATATATCCCAGAAGTAAATATTTCTGGAATGGTTTTAAAATATGATTATATTGTTAGTTTTTATTCCTTTTGTACACATTTCATTATAGAGTCTCTGAATATATTCATGTCTTATTAAATTTCAAAGAAGACTTTCATCTCTGGTTTTATTTTACAGGAAAGGATGTAAAATTTATATTCAATTAATTATGTCAACTTAACCTTCATAAGCTTTTATTCGGCTCAAGAAGCCAAATTGCCTCAAGTCTTTCTCCTACAAATGATCACATTTACTGACATCTATTTGTTTCCTCCTTTCCCTGGGTGCTGTTTTTTTTTCAATAAAGTGAAAAGTCCCCAGTCACTCACAGTTAAATAATTTCCTCCTAAAGTAGTCAGTATCAATCAATTATGATAAATTAAAGTGGACAGGGGATAAACCAAGGATGGATGCATGGGTGAAACTGAAGAAAAAAAAAGAGGCTTAAGTGGAAAAGAAGTAGGTACAAGCAGCTGAAATAAACCAATTATTATGAAAAAGACACAATCAGTGTTAAAAAGTCATTGTGATTATGTACACACACAAATGCACATGTGCACACACACACACACACACACACAGATACATATAGTTATACTTTAAACTCCAAAATGTTTATATTTTCCTATTTTTGATATAACTTAAAAATCAATAGGATGTAAGCTTTGTTTCTTTTTCTTTCCTATAAAATATATCAACTTGCTGAATCTACTGTCACCTGTTCCTAGGTCATATTCTTATGCACTTTATAAATAACCTTGGTATTTGGACTAGCCTCTTGTCTTTCTCTGACGGTTTCTTTTCAATAGGAAATCAATCACCAAAACATATTGTACTTTTATGCAAAACATTACTATTTCCACCACCAAACATATTTTACCGTCATATGAACACTATACTTTTTTCCAACATGAGAAAAATATTATTTAAAAAGTAAATCAAAATTAGTCACCTACATAATCTTTTTAAATGTGTTTTACAAATTATTTTACTGTCTTGTTCAAATGATGCAGGCGTAATTGAGTGACAGAAAAGCTGAATAGAATTATAACTGATGGATTTGACACTATGAGTAGTGATAAGCATCAGTGCCGAAAGTGGGAATCAGCTGCTAAAAGTTTGTAATTGGTTCTTGTCTTAAATTTGTTCCAACAATTTTATGAGCATATGTATAGTACCTGTTCATCACATGTATGAATAGGGGTTGATAGCATGGCACCTGCGCAGAGGCAATCTGTATAAGAAGATTGTGACACCAAATCATTTTAGCAAGTAAATAGAATACATTTTAGTGTCTAATATATTTTAAAGAGATAATTCTGTGAGTACAGAAGAGATATCTGTGATTTAGTAACAGGCTAAGAAAAACTAAGCTTTTTGTAAACATTATGCTAAAATGAGTTGTCAATGTGATGTTGCTGCAAAAATGTAATTTCTGTTCCTTTTAGCGTTAGCTAAAATGTTTTTAATGATGGCACTAGTTTATATTTTAGTGTTTATGTTTTTAAAAACTTAATTTTATGTATATTTTCTGAGATAATCTTCCTCAAAATACTGTTGGGAATCATTAAGCTCCTTTTAAAGATGAGTGAATTGCATCTCAGTAAGTTTATTTGTCTTGCACTTGAACTCACTAATAGTATTTTTGTCTCTTAGTTCAATTTATATCACACGCAGTGACATAGAGCTGCATTTTATTCTGCATGCCATGATTTTGGAAGGTCGCAGAGAAATGGGGAACATTCAGAGGAAAGTGACTAGGGTAGTCAGGAAAACGGGAGTACAAAAAAGCTTTAAAATTTAGAAAAAAAGGTTTTTCATTTTCTTCTACCTGGACACGTAGTTCTCAGCTTTCTTGTCTCAATGCAGCTGTGCAACTTTGTTGCTCACTCTCTCCCTGAAGCTCTTTATTTTCCTGGTTTATTATGCCCTGCTAGCTATGCCGGTGTCTTTCTGAATATTTCTCCTCTTTCAGCTTATAGCTTCCTGTTCTGTGACGCATATGGATAAGGCCATGTGAGAAGATTCTAATGAGTTCTAAACTTTGGATCTCTAAATTATCCAGAGCTTTCTGTGTCAATAGAACAACCCTTCTTCCATTTGTCTGAGAACATTGATCTTCCCTTTCCTGAAGAATTTGTAATAGTCTCCTTTGAAATAGTTTCCTTGCAAGGAACTGCTGCCAATGCTTCTGGGGACACGCTCCTATCACCTCTCATTGTTCCTAGACCTATGCTCAGTTACAAATCTCAGCAAGGCGCACAAGGTAAAGAGTTGCTATGCATATCAAAAAATTGCAAGATTTTGCCAATGTATACTGACCAATATCTAAAAAATGTATATGGCCACAGAGTCTAGAGATGTTGAATCATGGCAGAAGGATAATGTTGCAGCTCAATTATATTGATTTGGATTCAGTAATCCGATTCTGAATTCAATGTGTTAACTTGAATGGCTGGGGACAACTCTAAATGTTTGATTGATTGCTTGATTGAGACTTGTGCCCAAAGACTTAAATAAAGTTAGAATGTCAGAATTTCCTTGATATTCTGTACAGGAAAGTATCCAGAGGTCTTTTGTGCAAGCTGCTCCTCCACTTGGCCATAAGAACCAGGTGATGAGATTCATGATCAAAGTATAGGTGACAAATAGGGATGATTTATTGAGACTCTGGCTGACCCGTATTGAAGAATCACAGTAAAACTTTTAGGATTTTACAATAATTGCTCTTTGAAATTCAGATTTCAGTAGTAGAGAATGAATGCTTGAACTGGAGACAAAAATTTACCATGTGATCTGAGCTGCTCTCATGAAATGAGTGTGGTCTTACTCACCTGACCATAAATTTGTGTGTACTCTGCAGCATACCATTATCAAATGGAAGTGAATACATGAGAATCCTCTCAAGCACTGCACAAAGAAACAAGTGGGTTAAGCATGTGGCACAGGGGTTCACAGCTCCTCCTCTTCCTCTATTGCCTCCTGACTCACCTGCTATAGCCTAGTGTAGAATTCACTAGGACAAATTGACAGAAGCAATTCAATGGGGAATGGAAACTATTTTCAACAAGTAGACAATACGATATTATTTTACAACAAAATGACCCACATCTCATACAATAACAAATATTAGCTCCAAACGGGTCATAAAGATAAAAATATAAATCTTTTACAATAAAAAAGTAAGAGATATTTCTGACCTTGGATGAAGTAAAGAGTTCTTAGATACTTTGCTGAAAGCATTGTCGAGAAAGAGAAACAACTGTAAACTTTCAAAAAGTTTTCATCAAATTTAAACCATGAATCTTTCAAAAAATACCAATAAGATCATGAAAAACAAGCCACAGATAGGGAGAAGCAGTTTACAAATCATATGTCTGATTAAAAAAACTGGTATTCTAGGTAAATAAACAAATGCTACAACAAAATACAAATAAGACAACACATTTTAGTTTAGGTAAAATATATAAATAGACTAAAAAATAATATACATAAATCCTGAATAAGCACATGAAATGATGTTCAACGTCATTGGTTATTAGGTAAATGTAGATTAAAACCCTGATACAGCCACTAGAATGGCTACCACAAATGATAAGCAATACTAATTCTTAGTGAGGTTTTGTAAAACCTGGAGCCCTCGTGAATTTCTGGTGAAAATTTAAAATGGTGCACCCTTCTTGAAGATAAATCTGTGAGTTTCTCAAAAGTTAAGCATAAAACTTAGTATATGACCTATCAATCACAATTCTAAGTATTTACTCAAGAAATATAGAAACATTTTCATATAACTACTGAATATGAATACTCAGATATTATTCATTGCTGAAAGCTGAAAATTATCCAAATGTCCATGAACCAGTGAATGGATACACAAAATGTATTTATACATACGATGAAATACTATTCAATACTTAAATAGGTTACTCATACATGCTTCAACGCAAGTGAACCCCAATAAACAGGCTGCTAAGTGAGAGAAGCCAGATACACAGGATCACATATTGCATGGTTCTATATATATAAATTTCCAGAAGAGGTAAAAAAAAAAAAAAAAAACAATACAGACAGAGAGCAGACCATAGGTTGCCTGGTGCTTGGAGTGTGAGAATTGACTACAAATAAACATGAGGAGCTTCTTTGGGTATGCAAATGCTCGTCAACTGAACTGTGCTGATTGCTGCATAACTGTGCAAATTTGTTAAAAAGGATTAAATATTAAAGTTATGGTGGGTGAATTTTAAAGTAAGTAAATTATACCTCAATGAGCTCAAAAAGGAATAGTAAATTTATAATAGACCTTATTTGCTATCCTTGTATTTTGTTCAGCATTTCTTCTGACCAAGCCGTTTGTTTAATAGCACATGAAGTGCAGCAAAGACTAATGCCTGGGATTTACAGGTGTTTACAAGCCACAAGCTCTGGCATGAGAAAATAGTGGAATTGCCTTAGGAAAGATAATTTATAACACTGGTTGGACTGGATGTGGGAACAACACACTGTAGGCCTGGATTGTTGCACTTTCAGATGTAGATACAGCATTGTTTTTCCAATAGTCACAATTTACAGTTCCACTAATCAAAAAAAGGGAAGGGCTCTTCTAACCATTAAGGCCATTGACCCACTAGTGTAATATATGCTTTTCCTATCCCCACAACTTCAGACTCTCTTGGTTTTCCCCCTTAAAAGAGGAAGTCTTCACCATGAGAAGCAATAATATTCCTATTTGCCTGATCACTTCCATCTCCTCATTTCAGTGAATCAGTAGGGGTAAAGAAAAGGATTATAGACCTGGCTGCCTTCCTATCAATGAGAAATAAGATGATTGCTAAATAATGGAGGTGATAGAGAATATATACGAAATGTAAGATTCTCCTTAGAAAATCTCATAATACTGCCATGTCCTGTTATTGAAGGTGATTACCAAAGGAAAATTGAATTGATAATTAGAAGATGGTAGTTAAAAGTACCAGTTGAAACTACATAGTAAGTTGCAGAAACAAAAATTATAATAGTAATCAATATATCTTTGTTATTTCATATAAACATATATATACTATATATACATATTTTATACACACACTATATATATATAGCATTTTATCCTCTTTCATTCTCCTACCATCCAACATAAGATGCATTAATGGTAGTTAACCTTATATATCAGTATTTACACGTTAGGGATTCAAAGGAGTGCAGAAAAATGAATATCACTCAAAAGTGACTTTGCATTCTTTTTTCAGGAAGAGGGTTAATTCATTTTTAGATATGTAAGATATGGTTTTATCATGTTAAGTGAAGAAAAGTTTATTCGTGTCTATATTTGAAGTTAAATATTATAAAATAGTTGTGTATCGATGCTAAGTTGACAAGGGGTATTTCCAGGACTGATTTTCTTTGTGTAGTTCCAGGTTGAAACTGGCCAACAGAGGAATTTTGGGTGACATTTGGAAGGCAGGAGTGAGGAAAAGTTAATAATTATGGTTTGAAAGATAGCGGACGTTACCAAGCACTGTAGCTACTTGCATTGTTACTGGTGTGCTAGTTTAACTCCTAGTCATGAGGCACACAGCCTTTAGTTCCTTCCCTCCTGGGCAGATCTCCTCCTTCAGCTTGTCAAAGTCCTGTCCAAGTGTGTGTAGCTCCATGATAAATAACAAGTGTTTATTTGTTTATTCTGCAAGACACCTGAATCATTGAGTTTGGAGACAGAGAGGGATAGAGATGATTACCAGTTGTCTGTTCTCCCAAATTTCATGCTCAGTGTTTTCTTTCCCAATAGTTGTTCCAACTAATGTGTATCAACTTCAGGTTCAATGTTAGAGGCAAAGGCAACAAACTTAGGTTTACTAATAAATGTTCAAGATCTTATTTCTATAACGAATTCCTTAACCTAAACCTTTCTTTGTTGTGCTGATTGTGTGATCAAACCCTGAGGAACACACCACATATATTACTTTCAAGAGAAACGGTGGTTGTGGCAAAAGAAAATGAAAGTGTCTTCTGGTATTCCTTGAGAGGTAGAAAAAGACTAACAGATTTAAAAATATAAGGAGGTCAGTTTTTACTAAATAAAAGTTTTCAAAAAATGGCACCAAGGCTTCTTAATAGAGAGTAGATTTCTCTGGTGATTAGTGATGTTGAACATTTCCCTGCTAATTCCCAAGGTTCAGTTGCCAAACCTTGAATTCCCCAGTGTTCATGACACACCACATTTTCCAGGGATCCTCTCAGCCTGTAAAAGAACACAGCAGAGAGACCTGTTCTAGTTCATTCTTGCCCAATGTGGGATTCCTTTAACACATATTTGACTTGGGATTTACATATTCCTCTGCCCAAGACTTCAAATCCCCTCTGTGATCTGAGGCTCTTCCTATTTAATACTTCCTTCCCTTTCTCCTTTCATAGTTTTTGAGCTGTCTCTAAAGCCCCTCCCTAATTGCTTTTGCTCGCTCCCCTTTTATCCTTTAAGGAAATACTCTCTAATAAGTCTCTTGCTTGTCTCATTCTATTTGCCTAATTCTCAAAAGACATGAACTGACACAGGGGGATGGATGATTTGAAAGTCTGCGTAAAGATCAATAACACCTCTCACACTTTTTATACTATCCCTATAAAAAGAAGAATTGAATTCAGGCATTTAAACATCCTCTCCTCAGACAAATAAAAAGCAAATAAAAATTCTAATTGGTTTCTGAATGACAAAGGAAAGGAGATCTGGTGTTTAGTGTGTTCCAGATTAATGGTTAGCTCCTTTGTAATCTCCTGATATTTAACAAAATGTTTTAATATCTTCTCACTTCTAAACATAAAAAGATAATGAAAAACTACTAGATATTTTAGTTAATCCCCAGATTCCATGTAGGTCGTCTGACCAATCGGAATGAAGCAGGACAGGTAGTCAAGAAAATGACCATGTCCTGAGGATGCAGTGACCTTGGTGAGCATAGAGCCCACATGATATGCCTTAGCATTCACATGGTAATTTAGCTCACTCAAACAAAGCTGTCTTCAGTAGAGACTTTCCCTTCTAGAGAGCATGTGCATTTTGATCTTACCTGTCCTCAAACTGACCCGTTGCTCATTATAATAGTAAAAAATACACCCATGACTGGAAATTTAAGATGCTAATGAGACATGCAACATGTAAACCAGCATGTACAGCTACTGCACACATGCACCCAGAAGACCAGTCAGAAAATGATTCCTAGTAACACCTCTCTCCACCTCCTTATGAATAATAATGTAAAACTCTCATAAAGGGAGTTTCTCCAACAACAATCCATGCTGTTTCACTCTTACAAGCAGCCTGTCCAGAAATATCTCTCTCGGGGTGTACTGTCTATTGTGCACTTAACTTACAAGATATTCTTTGCCTTTTGCAATGAATGACTCTATACTGTAATTCCTTTGCTGTGTGTCTCTTGTTTAAATTCTTTTAAACTAAGAAGACAAGAACGAAGGTATCACATCAGCCATCAACATGACTGCTATGCTGTGAGGAAGCTCAGGATAGCCACAAGGTCCTACATATAATGACCTTGAGGACAGAGAGATACCTGCAAAGACTCAGCAGTTCCAGGCATCTTAACCTAGGTGCCAGCCATGTAAGTCAAAACTCATCTTGGACATTCTAGCTCCAGCACACAATACATGGAGAGAAACTGAATACCCAGGTAACAGTCAGATTCAAGACCCTAGGCTTATCTGTCGAGCTATCACAAGCATCTCCAGCTATTGTAGATGCCTAACTGAGGACTTACGCTGATAAAAGGTAAGTCCACCATGCCCCGCCTGAATTCCTGGCCTATAAAATTATGAGCATGTTAAAATAGCTGTTGTTTTATATCCTAAATTGTGGGATGATGTGTTTTGTAGCATATGCCCTTAAGAAGGAGGCCAAATTAGGAATAGACTCAATGATTACCACCAACTGAAAGATTATATGTTCAGCAGAATCTTATAGGACATTTCGCATCTGTCAATGATGTTTGTGTTAGTTTGTTCTCACGCTGCTAATAAAGACATACCTGAGACGGGGTAATTTATAAAGGGAAGAGGTTTAATTGACTCGTAGTTCCACATGGCTGGGAAGGTCTCAGCAAACTTACCATCATGGCAAAAGGGGAAGCAAACATTCCCTTTTTTACAAGGCGGCAGCAAGAAGTGCTGAGCAAAAGGGGGAAAAGCCTCTTACAAAACCATCAGATCTTGTGAGAAGTCACTCACTATCACTAGAACAGCAGCAGGAGAGTAACTTCCCCCATGATTCAATTACCTCCCACCGGGTCTGTCATACATGACACGTGGGGATTATGGGAATAATGCAAGATGAGATTTTGGTGGGAACACAGCCAAACTAGATCAATGTTTCTGTTAGTGAATATTTAAGAATACTTCAACTCCTATATTAACCCAATGAAGCCTTTTTTTAAGTGTCCTTAACTTCCGTTTATCTCATATACAGATGTCTTTAATGATATCAATAAAGAACAAACTCTTAAGGGTTAAGTGAGATATCTTAACCAAAATACATATTTAATCATCAATTGTTTAATTTTAGTGGGCTTGAATATGTTTTAGTTCAGTAGTACAGAAGACTGGAAATAAAAAAACAGTCTAAAATAAACATTCAAAGGTATGAATTACAAATTTGCATTTTAAAGCAAATATCAAAAAATGCTGAAAATTACATAGAGAAAAAAGCCATTATCTACTTCCTTTTTTAAAAAGTAGAAACATGTTGATCAATATCATTTAAAAACCGTGGTTCTCAGTTTCTCAAATTTGAGAAACCATTCTTAGAAAATCAAGGACCTCATACTAATATTTGTTATATTTTCTCAGAGCACTTTAAATCAGGTTAAAATGACTTTAAAATAAGGCCAGAAAAGATCTTGGATGGGCGTGGTGGCTCGCACCTGTTATCCCAGCACTTTGGGAAGCCGAAGCGGGTGGATAACCCGAGGTCAGGAGTTCAAGTCCAGCCTGATCAATATGGTGAAACCCCATCTCTACTAAAAATACAAAAATTAGCCAGGCGTGGTGGTGTGCACCTGTAGTCCCAGCTACTTGGGAGGCTGAGACAAGAGAATTGCTTGAATCCGGGAGGCAGAGGGTTCTGTGAGCTGAAATCATACCACAGCACTCCAGCCTGGATGACAGAGCAAGACTCCCTCTCAAAAAAAAAAAAAAAAAAAAAAAAAATCTTATATTAAAAGAAAGGGAGGGAGGGGCTGCTTAGAGTTTGGATTGTCATTTATTTAAAATGAAAAATATGTATATATATTTACTATATATACATGTAAACATTTATATTATATATTTATATAAATAATGTTATATAATAAATATATCAGTATAATACATATAAATATTATATATAATAAACATATATGTTTATTATATATCTTCAATATGTCAAGTATTTTCTATGTGCCAAACATTTTAATCCTCAAAATAACCTTACAAAGTAAGTTTTATGATCCCTTTTGTTCAAGTAAAGGTCAGTTATTTCAAAGACATACAGGATTCTACCCACTTTCATCAGCTTCTAAGAAGAGAATAAGTGTTTGGTGTAGATTATCTGCTTTTAAAATTTTAGAGCCCTGCCTTCTGAGGCACGATAGATTTTTTTCTGTTTTAAAAAGCTGTATTCTAGTTTTTGTCATTTTAACCATTTGCAAAGCCTTTTTCTTTTCTCTTGGGATTGCATCTCCTAGTCATTCTTAGCTGTAAACTTAATAAGGACATTCAAGGACACGAGGCTTAGGGGTATGTTGGGGTCCCCAGGTGACTGTAAAAGATGTCAGCAACTTGTTAATAGAAAGAGAATATTAGCATCCTCTTCCAGAGTCATGACAAAGCTGCTTAGGAAGCACAACTCAAATTATTTATTGGAATAGCCACAATATCCCAAATAACTTACACTTCCATAATTGATGGAAATGAATTTTACATTTATTTCTCCTAGGGTCCAGATGCAATCTGAACCAGAAATGACTACTTAAAAAATGTTCCATACTTTTCTAGCCTTAGTTAAAATTATGATTACTTTGTAAAAATGCATAAACAAAATTAATAAACCTTTGTCAGACACACTCTGGAATTCACTTGACATTATGTAACTAAACTGATTGAGTTAAAGTTGATTGTTGCCTCAGAATATAAGATCAGTGTTTAGCACATGTGCAAGATTTTTTAATAGTGTAGCCTGGTATTCTTAACTGACATTCTCACATATATGACTCACCCACTAAGTAGTATGAGAAAAATGAAATATAACACTTAAGCTGAAACCACTCCAACTAAAAATATTTTCATGAATCTTTTGTGTAACATAACCTCAAAGGTTTCAGAATTTTAGTTGGGACTATTTGCTCCAATAGACTAAAAAAGCATTGCTATTATTTCCTACCATCCTTTTCCACATTTTCAAAGTAAAAGAACTTAGTGGACATTGGACTTATTTCAGATTCAGTGTCTGTTTTAGAGGTGAGACAATTTAAGAATCACTCCTGATTGGCTTCTCTCTGACAGAATGAAATCAATGTTAAATGACCAGCTTACACCAAGCTGGCAGCCTCAATCTAGTGGGCTGCGATGGGGACAGCATGAGTTCTTTCAGGCCGTCTTTGCCAGCTGTGAGGAAGCGTACTTCCTGTGGTTCACTGTTATTCCTGAAGCCTTTTAAGAGTGTAAACGTAGGACCACAATGAGTTGAAACCTTCTATTCGAGCAGATATCCTGGCAACTTGTCTTTACTAAATCTGGGTCAGATTTCTTCTACCTTTCAAAAGGGGCAAATTAACAAAAGATATTTTATTCTATTCATGCCATATTGTTCATACTTAGAGTGGTTTGGATTCTCAATACTGGTCATATTTAAGCATCCTTCTCCATATGACTAGAGAGTTATTTTTATCTTACAAGATAAAATGTGCTGGGACTATTCACCCCATCTCATCTCAGTATCTACTTACTTGAAATTCCAAAATATCTCTGCCATGACTCATGCCTAACAAGAAAATAAAAAGGAGGAAGCAGGGCTGCTACACTGATAAATTTCCACACTTCATAGCTTCTTTTGCCTAGTACAATATTGATATATGCTCTAATGTACATATGCTATTCCTGGACTGTACATATTATAATTTTTTTTTTACCCATTAGCAGGAGAAGAGTCACATTGAGTTTCAGAAATCAGGTAATTCCAATTATACATTATTTTATTTGTACCATCTCAGATACGTCTATAAATAGTTGTATACAGTTTTAAAAGGCACAACATTGCTCATCTTTCAGCACGCAAATAGAACAAATTAGGAAATAAATGTAAGCAAAATTTGATTTAAGAACACTTGGGAAAAGAATCCTTTCGAATACACATAGTTGGTTCCAGTAATTTTCATAATCAAGTTATGTTTCTAGTGATACATTTAACATTTGAAACAGGTAATTTATTTTTATAGAAAATAATACTGAACTGAAATTCTTATATCTACATCCTTGGCTTAAAAATAGTAAACTAATACTATAGTTACCCATGAAGCTAATTCATTACTTGCTCCTTTGGGAAGTCCATATTATAATTATTGTAACAAGGTCATAGCTAGAGATCAGACTGTAGCAAAATTATTTTATTAGGTTGATGCAAGAGTAATTGTGATTTTGCCACTACTTTCAATGGCAAAAACTGCAATTACTTGTGCACCAACTAATAAAAGATAGTTCATTGTTGAGTTTTCATTTTTAAAATCATTGTAATAATCACACTCTTAGAATTCCACCTATGGATGGCTTGATGGCAATTAGCAGAGTTTGAATTGCCTTTGTATTTTCATTTTCATCAAGAAACTGACTAGAGTAGTTAATTTTAAGTGCTTTCACCTCATTATAGTGAAAGAGATAGACTAGAAGGAGATAGGAAGATAACACCAGCATTACCAGTCTTCCACCAAATAAAGGTCCACTTCCAGCTAACACATTTCACGACAAAGTCATGACTGATGATGCTATTTCACTATTTAAGTCATGATAAATTATGCTCTTTTTAAAGAAACAATTCAGAAAAACAATGTGGTCATTTTGTACAGTAAAATGTTTTCAGGAATCTTTACACCGCAATTTCATCACAGTGCATTAGACCACTTTGGGAGGTCAAGGTGGGTGGGTTACCTGAGCTCAGGAGTTTGAGACCAGCCAGGCCAACATGGTGAAACCCCATCTCTACTAAAAATACAAAAAATGAGCTAGGAGTGCTGGCGGGTACCTGTAATCCCAGCTACTCGGGAGGCTGAGGCATGAAAATTGCTGGAACCCGGGAGGCAGAGGTTGCAGTGAGCTGAAATTGCATCATTGCATTCCAGCCTGGGCAACAACAGCAAAACTCTGTCTCAAAAAACAAGAAACAAACAAACAAACAAACAAGAAAAACCAAAGTGCCGTAGACATCATTCTCATTCTTAAAAAACAATTGTGTAAAGAATTCCTAAAAAAAAATTTGCATTAATTATATATAGAACTTATATTTTATATCTGTGTATCAATACCTATATCTTTAATATATACATTTATATATGGCATGATATACATTTTAAAATTAATAGAGACTCCAAAATATAAGAGAAACAGCTGTCTTAATTTCCTAGGGATATCATAACAAATTATTACAAACTTAGTGGCTTACAATAGCAAGAATGTGTTCTCTCATAGTTCTGGAGGACCAAAGCCTGAAATCAAAGTGTTGTAAGGGATGCTTTACTCTAGAGAATCCTTGGGCGTATCTGTTCCACGTCTTGCTCTTAGTTTTTGGTGACTGTCAGCAATTCCTGGTATTCCTTGACTTGTGCATGTGTCATTCTAACCGTTGCCTTTGTCTTCCCATGGGCTTCCTCTTTGTATATTTCTGTGTCTTCTTTTCTGTCTCCTTTTAGGATACTTTCACTGAATTTAGGGCCTACCCAAAGTTCAAGATGATCTCCTCTAGAGAGCCTTAACTTAATTACATCTACAAAGATCTTATCTCTAAATAAGTTCACATATACAAGCACCAGGGTTTGGGGCTTGAATATATCACATTGAGGCATCTATTCAACACACTACAATAGTGCACAGGAGGACAAAATCACTCTTTATAACAAAACCATCAAATTGTCAAGATGGACTCACAATGCGGAATATTCATGTGTAAATTCTATTTGCCTGCAGAACTGCCTACATTGTTTTAGCGCAATACCAAAGCAGACTGTACTTTTTTCCTGTATAATCCTGAATTCATTTCCAGAATTCCATAATGTTTGTGTTAGTTCATGCATTGCTGTAAAAAAAATACCTGAAGCTGGGTAATTTATAAAGAGAATAGGTTTCTCTGACTCATGGTTCTGCAGGCTATATAAGCATTACACCAGCATCTGTCCAGCTTCTGGTGAGGAGTCAAGAAGCTTACAATCATGGTAGAAGGCAAAGATGGGGCCAGCACATCACATAGTGAAAGAGGTAGCAAGAGAGAGATGAGGAGGAGATCCAAGACTTTTCAAACAATCAGATATCTTGTGTACTAATAGTGAGAACTCACTCATCACCAAAGGAATGGCGCTAAACCATTCATGAGGGATCCGCCCACATGACAAAACAACTCCCACTAGGTCCCACCTCCAACATTGGAAATGACTTTTCAACGTGAAACTTGGAAGAAACAGAACATCTGAACAATATCATGGTCGCTTTTGTCATTGTTCATTATCGCCTTGTCCTTGGACAATGCTATAATATGAAATCATGTATCCCTGAAACTATGCTAAACTAAATAACCCTACAAATAATCTTTTTAAGACAATGATGTTTAAGAACATAAAGGAATATTAACTTGTCCAAGGTTAGACAATTACTAGCAATGGAACCAAGATTTAAGTGAATATCTAATTGGAGTCTGAGAGTAATCACTACTCTGTACTAGGAACACTTCGTGTTTACATTTCAGTGACATAAATATTATTTTGACTACATTTTATGGCCCAAGAGATCAAAAAGTACATCAAGTACATTTTGTCAATAATTCTTTCTGCCCTAAGGGGGGAAAAGAAACATTAGGCATAATTAAAGCTGTCAAATAAATTTTTATTTTCGTATATGCAATCTGTCTAAAGAAACTTTTTAGTTCCCTGAAACCATTATGGATGGTGGTGGTAATACAATATGTAGGAGAAACTTATTAGGAATATGTGAAGGAAGTGATGGGCTATGCCTCCAAAAATGGTAAAATTAGGGAAAAAGACAAACATAAAAGAGAGAATTTGGGGTTTCGATTTGATCGCCACTACCGTAAGTCCCTGGGGACCTTTGAGGTTCACTGAACTCTAGCGGCGTTCATTGCCCTGCATTCAATTGCTATTGGCTGGCTTGCTGGGGGGGAATGGGAGAAAATAATGTTATAAGTGGTATTTGCATCTAAATTGCATGATTCTGATTTTTTTGACTTACCAGCTAACCTGAAAAGTATTAATTAAAAAATATGTAATGTAATGTATTATTCACTATTAGAATGTTGTTCCAGACACTGTTCACTATATTTCATTGCATTTCATTCAGAAGGAAGCAGGATAAAAGAAAATTTCTTATTCTCATTGTACCATTGTCCCATTATCAAAAATACCTTGATATCTATTGAACAATAAATATGTTTTTATACTATTTTTTCTTTCTTTCCTAGAACTTTAACTTCAAATTTGCCAGTTTTTCATTAATATTATCTCTGGCATCATCATTTTTAAACTCTTCATATCTGTTTATGCTGTTTACACCAATTTGTTCAAACACACATTTTTTTTTCACCTTAGTTTCAGTATCAGGCTTAGACCCAGGAAAGAGAAACAGGTATCCTGGATCCTGCAGTTCAAAATGCCCCACTGTGACAATTCCCCCTACTTAGAGGGGGTAATCCACAGACCTAAGGGGATATGAACACTCACAGCTTGCATTCCCCTTTTAATTTACATTCCATGTACCTGAAACGATGAGATTTTCTTACCAAATGATCTTAAGTTAATTTCCAGGTTACATGCAGACTTTTTCTCTGCTCTACTAAGAGAGGGTAATCCACAGAGCTAAGGGAATATGAACACCCACAGCTTGCATTCCCCTTTTAATTTACATTCCACATACTTAGAACAATAAGATTTTCTTCCCAAATGATCTCAAGTTTATTTCCAGGGCACATGCAGACACTTTCCCTGATCTATGATATGCAATGTGGATTATGCTCCAATGTGTGCACATCCTTAGACTCAATGGACTGGCAAGGGAGTCACTTATGCAGAAGATTGGTTGGAGAGTGAACATAATGTTTAGGTTTTTCACAGATGTTTGTGTGAAGCCCTTGCTGGTACAGGATAATGCCAACAGTGGCAGTAGGAGGACAAGGGTTAGCAAGGAATCTGGTGCCTAACTCTTTTTGTGTTGCCATACTTGAGAGTGGAATGTTGAGCAGTCCAAGTGTGCTAATTGAATATTTTCTTTGGTTTATAACTTTTAAGTATCAGTGCATATGTAATA
The DNA here is from genome assembly GCF_028885625.2 of Pongo pygmaeus. NCBI lineage: Eukaryota > Metazoa > Chordata > Mammalia > Primates > Hominidae > Pongo > Pongo pygmaeus. The sequence goes on from NC_072377.2 coordinate 27,632,623, forward strand.
TAGGCATTAATTTGTACTTCTGGCTTAGTCCCCACAAATGTTAGAGAAGGGTTTGCTTATTATTGTGTGCATATTTTTATAACCTTTATGATTCTTCCATAGAATAAATAAATAAGATAGAAAATTTTCTCTGAGGCTGCTCTTAGAAATAAAACCTTACAATGGATAGTTTACCATATGACAGTTTCCAAATGAATTCTACTTTGCAATAACTCATTTCCCAGTAATTACTTGATCTCACATCTTCAAGAAGAGAAATTGTTATAAATCTATTTATGTGTCTTGTCTTTATCTAATAATCCATTTATTTATCATTGTTGTATCATCAAATGATCAGTTAATTTATAAATTTATCTAGGACAACAAAATATCTTCTTTATCTTTCTGAGATTTATATAAATTAATAATATAACTTTAAGATTTTCTTTAATAAAAGTTTTAATCTCATCTGTATATTTTTTACACAATAAGCTGAGAACCCAAAATATGGAACTAGTAATACTTGATGGCAAATTTTAAAACACTTTTCATACTCACTTGGAAACACTGAATTTAGTAGTTAAATGGCCTCTATCACCAAAAGATTACACTTTGAGAGTGGGTTTCCTGCAGTTTTAATATTGTGACCAATGGAAATTTCCTACTACAAGGGTCCCTGTTTTGTCTGTTTCCAAATGAGTTTTTCTACTTTGTAGAGAAGGCGTTTTCAGAGCCATTGTTTATTTTTAATCTGGAAATATGGTTTTAAACATAGAAGGTTGCTAATTCCGACGTGTTGTTTCTTCTTATGTTATAATTGAATGGTTACTCTAAACCAGAATAGTTTCATAAAATGCTCATAGTATATTTCCAAATTGATATTCAAAATATATTTTACTAAGGAGGGATTTTCTTTAATATTTTTGCTTTTGTGTGACATGACAAAATCTACCAGAAACTAGGAGTTTTAAAACCATACGTTATCTAGAAAAGAATCCTATATTACTGAAAGATTCTTGAAATTTCACTTGAGAAAGAATGTTAGTTTAATATTTTTATTTGTAGATAAAAAGTGGAACAAAATTTACACAAATCAGGGTTTAAGCTACCACTAATCCAAAAATCATGCCAAAAAATATAACACATATAAACATTTATTGAAAAATCAAATATAAAATTTCTTATGAGTACAATATATTTGAAAAATCAGAAAAGTCAGTAGTGTCTCTCTAAATTAATCAATGGTTGAGTTTTCATTTCTTTGCTACTGGAAGACTACTATACTATGTCTGATCAAACAAATCTTATTGATTTGAGCTCTAACAAATTGGATTCAAAGATAATTTAATATAACATCTTATAATTCAAATAAAAGAAGCTAGCACATTAAACTTATTAAAATAGATATACATTTAAAATGAAGTAAATGTAATATTTGAAGCACATATGTGCACGTGTATATGTATATGCACACACGAATATACTCTATGTATATATACATGCACATGTATTTATATATTAATAGGCATTGCTATATAGCTATAGAGAAAAAATTTTAGAAAAACCACAGATTATCACAGTTGAAAAGAACTGTGAAGGTAAGGCGATTCTATTTGTCATTAAAAGATATTATCAATATTACTAATCTAGGAAAATGCTATGAAATGTATCACTAATTAGGCAAAATTTTACTACATTTTTTACTGGGTTTTATGGAATATAAAACACTATATATTTCAAACTGTATGAAAAGGTCACAAGCAATCTGGCAATTTTATACATAGGCTCTCTTTTAGGTCTTAGCTGTCTTAATGCAGCTATATACAATGAACATATGAGCAGCTCTGTTAATTCATTGGTATTATGTACATTCAATTCATTTATTCATTTAACTATACGTTTGATAAATAATTTTAAATATACCTCTAAATTACATGTAATTATAGCTAGCAAAGATGTGGATATGATTAGAATATAAGTTGTGAAGAAATTTTAGAAATAAATAAATAATTTTTTATTGAATATCATTAGCCCATAGTTAAAGATACTTAAATATCACATTTACCAAACTGACAACCCCGGGACATAATGGCTTAGGTTAAGTACTATTTTTTTCTAACTAAAATAATGAGGGGGTTTAAGATTCGTGTTTAATGAATTATGCTGCAGCAAATTCAAAATAGAATTATCATTGAATAGTGGTTATTATACAAAATATATATAAGGGGGTCATGAACTTGCCAGAGATGAGTTTCAATTCAGTCCTTAGCTTTCAAGAAGCAAGATAGAAGTGAACAAACTGGTGTGTGTAACAATATACGGTGTCTATAAGACTAAGGCAAATCTACTTGCTCAGGAGAAATATAAGCAATCCCAACAAAAAAATAAATAAAATAAAATTTAAAAAACCAGAAATATCTCTTCAAATAAAATCTCCCTATTGCATCCTAATCATAAGTAAAACAATTGGCTGTTTCTTTTAATAGCAGTAGATTTACACAAACACCTAATTCAATAGCTGTAATTATTTGGTGAGAAATCAGAAAAAAAAAAAGAAAACATGACATGATGCAATTACTCACTTTTGTGATTGTCTGAACTATTGAACAGTAGATTTCAGATTATGTGGAAGAGCTGATAAACAGACTAGCCTTGGAGAAATGCACCACAAATAGACTTCTGTCAGAAGGGCCTTAGATGGATAGATATTGGGCAGGAGGGAATTTAAGATTGTATTTCCTGGCAAGTAATTGGAATAAAGCAATTCTATGCTGGCAGATAAATATTGACCTATATGCACTAACAGACAGTCAAGCTCGGAATAGAGTTGACCTTCTCGTATGGAAATTAAATAGTCTAGCCAAGATGTGTGCCTGAATGAAAAGCTATCTGACACTGGTACAGTGGGTATTGGAGTGAATGCCTGCAAGCAGGGCCAAAATCTCCTGAACATTTTTTCTAATCCACCGCATTGTACAGATGAATGGGGGACTGAGCATTCAAAGGTTTTCTGTAGATACCATAATCACAATCATGTTAACTAAAAATGTTTTAAGCCAAGTGCAATCATATAGCTACTACCTTGGCCACTAAAAATAAAACAAAAAATAAAAGTACCCATGTAGTACTTACAATTGAAAAATATTCTTCTTATAATATAACTTCTTATCTAATATAAGAAATTGCAGTTATTTTATTTTATTTTACCCCACTTTCTCAACATCAAATGTTACACCAAATTATAGGTGCATACTAAATTACCACATGCTTATGTGTGATTATAAAGATTGGCAGCAGTCTTAAAAAATAAGTGCAAGCTAAAGATTTAGAGTAGTTTATTTGAAGTCCTGCTGTCTAGTAATGATAAAATAGGTGTTCAAGGTATCAGTTAAATATCGTTCTTGAGTCATCAAAATATTTTAGATGAGTATCAGATATTTATGTTTTCTCCATAGCCTCAGTACATGCAGACAATATACTTAAAATGTCATTTAACCACTTAGGAAATGTTTCTTTAAAGACAACTTTAGAGATTATCCTTCCCCCAGAGTACACCATTGACTTAACAGTAGATTCCACTAACCATCTTTTTCTGTAGTAATAAAATAAATAGCCTCTGACAGAATTAATAATAATGAAGTGACAGAGAGGGACTAAATCAGCGTATATAGTTTATGCTCAATTCAAAATATTTATTTGGGTACACCTAGAAATATTGCTGTTAAATTTATAAGTAATAAAATTATAGAAAAATGAGAAGTCGCTAAATCTCATTCACTGAAAAAAGTATTTAAAAGGCCTTCAAGACTATAAAATATTTAAGAAATATCTTAACATGTATTTTATAGTGTACCCAGCAACTGCAGCATGTATACAGTATCAAAGGTCACATTAAATATTTATCAAAATTGAAAATATGATTTACTGTGAACAAGACCAAAACAACATTCAAAGGGTTGAATATCTTACAGAACGTCTTCTTTAATCATGATGAAATTAAGATCAAAATTCAGTGCTAGGCAACTAAACACTACCTTTCTTAACAACCACTTAATTAAAGAGAAAATCTCAAAGATATTCAGAAAATATGTTAAGCAAATAATAATAAAAATATAATACATGAAAGCATGTAAAAGACATATAAGTAAAAAGTTTTTGAAAATGTTCATAAGAAAAAATCTCAACAAAATAGTACAAAAGAAAAACATACATAAATTTGATGAACTATATGAATCTACACATACAAGAGTTCAACAAAACTCTTACAACTCAAAAACAAAAGAAAAAACCACCCAATTACAAAACTTGGCAAAGGATGAGACAATTCTCCATAAAAGATACATGAACGGACAACAGGTACATGGAAAGCTATTCAGTTTCAGTAGTCCTAAGAGCAAGGCAAATCAATACCACTCCATACCCACTAAGATGACCACAGTGGAAAACTGAAAAACAAGAAGGAAAATAAGAGTTAGTGCAAGTACTGAAAAACCGGAACCATCTCGCATGGTTGGTAAGAATGTAAAATGGTACAGCCATTTTGGAAAACAGATTGGTTGTTCCTCAATAAAGTTAAAATAAAATTACCATATGGTCTAGCATTTCCTCTTGTAGGTAAACCCAAACGAATTGAAAACAGTTGGTCAAACACAGACTTGCACTTGAATACTTACAGCAGCACTGTTCACAATAGTTAAAAGGTAGAAACAACTCAAATGTTCATCAACTGGTGAACAGATAAACCAAATGTGCTACATCTATATGGTAGACTAACATTCAACTCTCAAAAAGAATGCAACATATACATGCTACAACATAGATAATCCTGAAAACCATTATGCTAAGTTAAATCTGCTAGACAAAAACTTGACATAATGATGCTATCATTTATATAACATATTCATAAAAGGCAAAGCCATAGACCCGGAGAGCAGATTAGTGACTGCCAGAGGCTGGGGGAGGAGCAAATAGAAAGTGACGGCTGAATCGGTTTTGGTGTTTTTTTGTAATGTGATTAAAATTCCTGGAATTAGATAGTGATAATTGCTGAAAGACATTGGGAATATACTTAAAGCTGCTGAATTGTAAACTTTAAATTTCTTAAAATGGTAACTCTTATGTAATGTGTATTTCACCACAATTAAAAAAAGTCTGAATACTCCTATATTTACATTACAAATCTTCTCTCAAAGAAAATCCAGCCTCTAACAGATCCAGCGGTGAATTCTTCCAAATATTTAACGCTTCCATTGGAAAAAAGATAGAGTACTCTTTCCAACTTATATTTGAGGCCAATATAACTTCGACAGAAAAGAACTACGAAGATATCCCAGGAAACTAAAATTATGAAACAATGTGCTCATGTTAAAGTATCTCCAACACAAGTGAAATAATATATATTTTTAAAAACATAATACCAAAAGATCAGTTTACATTTATTCCATGAAATCAAGGTGGATTTACAGGTTAAAAATCATCACATAACAACAAAAAAAAGGTTAAAATGTGATTATGTCAACAAGGAAAATAATATTTGATAGAGTTTAACAGACATTCATTTCAGATTAAAAAAAAAAAAACAAAACTTGGATGATGCTGGAGGCCATTATCCCTAGCAAACTAACACAGGAAGAGAAAAACAAATACCACATGTTCTCACTTAAAAGTGGGAGGTAAATGATGAGAACTCATGAACACCTAGAAGAGAACAACACACACTGGGGCCTTTTGGATGGTGGAAGGTGGGAGAAGGGAGATGATCAGAAAAAATAACTAATTGGTACTAGATTTAATACCTGGGTGATGAAATAATCTGTAGAACAAACCTCCATGACACAAGTTTACCTATGTAACAAACTTGCACTTTTACCCCAAACTTAAAAGTTTTTTAAAAACGCAAAAGGGAATAGAGGAGTACTTTTTGATTCAAATAAAGTGTTATTTACCAAAAGCCTACAGGAAACATAAGCAATGGAAAAATAAAATCTTCCTCATGAGATCTGGAATATAACCATTTCTCCTCACAATTGTACCAGAGAACTTAGCCAAGCTAATCACAAAATAACAAGAAATTGTGGGTTATGAAATGGAATAAGGAAATAAAACTGGCATTACTTGCAGAGAAAATGACTACATGTTTTGAGAACCCCAAGATCTGCAGATAAACTGTTAGAATTGACAAGGCTATTTAGCTTCCTATGAAGTTTATATACAAATATCAATTGTTTGTTAACATAAGAGCAATAAAGAAACAAAGTGAAAATTATTAAAAGGTACTACTCACAACATTATACACAAAATCAAATAATTGTAACAATGCAAGAAATCAACAGACACATACACAAAAAATAATTATTAAGAGGTTAAGATTTATACAGATAAAGGGATATTCTCTGCTCATATATTAGAAGACTCAATAATGTAAATATGTAAATTATTGCTATATTAATGCCAGATACAAATAAAATCTAACCATGATAATAACAGCCTTCCTATGTGTGGGGGGTGTGTGTGTGTGTGTGTATGTGTGTGAGAGAGAGAGAGAAAGAGAGAGAGAAAAAGAAAGAGACAAAGAGAATTTGTGGTCTGATTTAAAAATATTATATGTATAAAGACCTGAGAACAAAAAAACTACTTGAGCAAGAACAAATTTGGAAGAATAATATGAGGTATTCAAAATTATTATGAAGCTACTATACATTTGACATCATACGGATGCAAGAATAAAAACCAATGGAATAACACAGACAATTTAGAAATATTTCCATCATGGCCGGGCGTGGTGGCTCACGTCTGTAATCCCAGCACTTTGGGAGGCCGAGGCGGGCAGATCACGAGGTCAGGAAATCGAGACCATCCAGGCTAACATGGTGAAAACCCAACTCTACTAAAAATACAAAAAATTAGCCGGGCGTGGTAGCGGGCACCTGTAGTCCCAGCTGCTCAGGAGGCTGAGGCAGGAGAATGGCGTGAACCCGGGAGGCAGAGCTTGCAGTGAGTCGAGATGGTGTCACTGCACTCCAGCCTGGGTGACAGAGCAAGACTCTGTCTCAAGAAAAAAAAAAAAATTTCCATCATATATGTACATTCACTTTATAACAGGTAACATCATTCATACAGTCAGGGAAGAACTAGCTTTTACAATAAATGGCGTGAGATCAACAGTAAATCTAAATAAAAAAATATGAAACCTTATCTCTACCTCATACAGTAATCCCCCTTCCTTACGTGTGGCTTCCTACTCTAGAATTTCAGTTGCCCATGATGAACCTCCATCCAAAAATATTCAATGGAAACTTCCAGAAATAAACAATTTGTAAGTTTTAAATAGCGTGCAGTTCTGGGTAGCATGATGAAATCTCATGCTGTTCCTCCCAGGATGTGAATAATCCATTTGTCTGGTATATCCACAATTTAGATGCTCCCTGTCCATGAGTCATTTGGGAGCTGACTCAGTTGTCAGGTTGACTGTCACAGATCATCACAGTGCTTATGTTCAAGGAACCATTATTTTCATTTTATAACGGCCTGAAAGTGCAAAATTAGAGATTCTGGCAATTTGGATATGCCAAAGAGAAAGTGAAAAGTGATTTCTTTAAGTAAAAAGGTGAAAGTTCTGACTTAAGTAAAGAAAAAAGGGTATAGTTAGGTTGCTAAGACATATGGTAAGAATGAATCTTCTATTTGTAAACTTGTGAAGAAAAAAATAAAATGTGTGCTTTGTATATAAAGTGCTCAGTACTATCCATGATTTTAGGCATCTCATGAGGGTACTGGAATATATTCCCTGCAGGTAAGGGTGCACTACTCTACCACACATAAAAATGTACGGCTCACACCTGTAATCCCAGCACTTTGGGAGGCCGAGGCGGGCAGATCACGAGGTCAGGAGATCAACACCATCCTGGCTAACATGGTGAAACCCCGTCTCTACTAAAAATACAAAAAAAATTAGCCAGGCACAGTGGCAGGTGCCTGTAGTCCCAGCTACTCAGGAGGCTGAGGCAAGAGAATGGCATGAACCCGGGAGGTGGAGCTTACAGTGAACCCAGCCTGGGCGACAGAGCGAGACTCCATCTCAAAAAAAAAAATAAATGAATTCAACATCTACTGTTTACCTAAATGTGAAAAGCAATACACTAAAAGCTTTCAGAAGCCAACAGAAAAATACTATTACAAGTGCGTGGTAAGTCAATACTTTGTAAAATAGGAGACAAAAGTCCCTATCATAATATAGAAATAGAACAGGATAAATTACATTAAATTAAGACCATTTGTTAATCAAAAGGGATCGTCAAGAGAGTGAAAATGCACATTTTAATATGAGAGAAGTATTTGATATGCATATAACCGACAGGGTTTTCATATGCAGAAAACGTAACAAAACTTCTTCAAATCACAGCAAAAACAACCAACCAATAAAAGAATAGTGGAGGAAAGAAGTTGAATGAACACTTCACAATATTTGAAAAATCAAAAAGGAAATGGCCACTCATCTTCATTTGTGTACTGATATGGTTTGGCTCTGTGTCCCCACCCAAATCACATCTCGAATTGTAATCCCCATGTGTCAAGGGAGGGACCTGGTGGGAGGTGAATGCATCATGGGGCGATTTCCTCCATGCTGTTATTGTGATAGTGAGTGAGTTCCCATGAGATCTGATGGTTTAAAAGTGTGGCACATTCCCCTTTGCTTTCCGTCTCTCTCTCATGCCACCACATAAGACGTGTCTTGCTTTCCCTTCACCTACTGCCATGATTGTAAGTTTCCGGAGACCCCACAAGCCATGTAGAATTGTGAGTTAATTAAACCTCATTTCTTTGTAAATTGCCTAGTCTCAGGTAGTTCTTTATAGCAGTGTGCAAATGGACTAATACAGAAAAGTGGTACTGGGAGAGTGACGCACTGCTGTGAAGATATCTGAGAATGTGAAAGCTACTTTAGACCCGAGTAATAGGCAGAGGTTGGAACAGATTAGAGGGCTCAAAAGAACTCAGGAAGATGTGGGAAAGTATGGAAGTTCCTAGAGACTTGTTGAATAGATTTAACCAAAATGTTGATAATGACATGGACAATGAAGTCCAGGCAGAGGTGGTCTCAGATGGAGATGAAGAACATATTGGGAACTAGAGTAAAGATCACTCTCGCTATGCTTTAGCACAGAGGCTGGCAGCATTTTGCCCCTGCCCTAGAGATCTGTAGAACTTTGAACTTGAAAGAGATAATTTCAGATATCTGGCAGATGAAATTTCTGAGCAGCAAAGCATTCGAGATGTAACCTGGCTTTTTCTGAAAGCATAGTCATACGCATTCACAAAGAAATAGTCTGAAATTGGAACTTATGTTTAAAAGAAAAGCAGAGCATAAAAGTTTGAAAAATTTGCAGGAGAAATTCAAGCCACCAGCTGCAGAAATTTGCATAGGCAAAGAGAAGCCGAATGTTAACAGCCAAGACAATGGGGAAATGTCTCCAGGACGTTTCAGGCATTTTCACAGCAGCCCCTTCATCATAGCCCTGGAGGCCTAGGAGGGAAAAATGGTTTTGTGGGCTGCACCCAGGGCCCTGCTGCTCTGTGCAGCCTTGAGACATGGTGTCCCTTGTCCCAGCCACTCCAGCTCCAGCCATGGCTGAAAGGGGCCAAGGTACAGCTTGAGCCATTGCTTCAGAGGGTTCAAGCCCCAAACCTTGGCAGCTTCCACATGGTGTTGGGCTGCTGATGCACAGAAGACAGGAGTTGAGCTTTGGGAGCCTTCACCTGGATTTCAGAAGATGTATGAAAATGTCTGGATGTCCAGACAGTAGCCTGCTGCAGGGATGGAGCCCTCATGGAGAACCTCTCCTAGAGCAATGCACAGGGGGAAATGTGGGGTTGGAGCTCCCACAGAGAATCCCCACTGGGGCACTGCCTAATGAAGCTGTGAGAAGAAGGCTACTGTCCTCCAGACCCCAGAATGGTAGATCCACTGACAGCTTGCACCAAGTGCCAGGAAAAAAACTCAGGCTTTCAACACCAGCTCATGAAGGCAGCCATGGGGGCTGTACCTTCCAGAGACACAGGGGTGGAGCTTCCACAGGGGTGGAGCTTCCCTGTGGTGGAGCCACAGGGGTGGAGCTTCTAGCATCAGCATTTCCTGAATGTGAGACATGAAGTCAAGGGAGATTATTTTGGAACTTTCTATGTAATGACTGCCCTGCTGGATTTCAGACTTGCATGGGGTCTGTAACCCCTTTGTTTTGGTCAATTTCTCCCATTTAGAATGGAAGCATGTACCCATTGCCTGTACTCCCATTGTACCTTGAAAGTAACTAACATACTTTTGATTTTACAGGCTCATGGGTAGAAGGGACTTGCTTTGTCTCAGATGAGACTTCAGACTTGGACTTTTGGGTTAATGCTGGAAGGAGTTAAGACTTTAAGGGACTGTTGGGAATGCATAATTGTGTTTTGAAATGTAAAAATTACATGTGATTGGGAAGGGCCAGGGGAGAATAATATGGTTTGTCTCTGTGCCCCTATCCAAATTTCATCTCAAATTGTAATCCCCACATACCGAGAGAGGGACCTCGCTGGAGATGATTGGATCATGGGGACAGTTTCCCCCATGCTGCTCTTGTGATAGTGAGTTCTCATGAGATCTGATGGTTTAAAAGTGTGGCACTTCCCACCTCACTCTCTCTCGCTCTTGCTCCCATGCAAGATGTGCCTTGCTTCTCTCCTTTGCCTTCCAACATGATTAAAAGTTTCCTGAGGCTTCCCCAGCCCTGTAGAACTGTGAGTAAGTTAAACCTTTTTTTTCTTTATGAATTACTCAAATAGTCCTTCTTTATATTTTAGTCATTCTGGTGGGAGCATTTCACCATGACTTTTTTTTTTAATTTAGTCGTGGTGAAATGCTCCTACCAGAATGACTAAAATTTGAAAAGATGGAAAGTAATAATTTTGGATGAAGAAGGAGAGCAACAGGAAATCATACACAGGAGATATCATATATTAGTAAAAACACTTTGAAAACTCTTTCCATAAAAAATTTCACATAACAGAATTGTGTAAAAACTGCTAGATACATAATGGTATACTCTGTATGACTCCATGTGTATACATAAAATGACAAAATGAATCTGTTTTGATGGCAATCAGAAGAGTGCTTGTTATTGGAATTTTAGGTAGTGCTTAGAGAAAGAATCATTAGTGTCTATGGTTCTGTCTAATTTTTTATCTAGATAATAGTGACACAAGTGTGTGTATTTATTTTATGAAAATACATCAGTCTGCACATTTAAGTTTTATGTACTTTTCTTAACACATATTTTAGTTTAATTAAAAGCTCCCTAAACAAATGGAAATGAAGGATGAGAAATCAAATATAAGATATTTCTTGCAAACAAAGTATTGCTATTTATTATAGAATACTATTTGTATTTTTTCTCTAGGACCTAAAATGAGGTAAAAGTACAACAAAAATTATTATCATTATACAACGATAAAAATTTTAATTCACTTCCCACCTGTAATATTCTCATTCCATAATAAAAATGAAATATATAGATAAAAGTTAAGTAAAATTAGGCATATATTTTGAGTATATGGTTAACCACATTATATGTGTTTATTAAAGGGAAGGTTTTATGAATTTCCTGTTCAATTTTAGCTTTAAAAATATGATGCTAATGATGTGAATCACACTTATTAAAATGCCCTTAGAATTGTCAAAAATACATGTTGCTTCATTCTTAACTGCAGGTATATTAACGCTATCATAATTGAAATCATCCCTCTTTTAGTAAACTAAAATTACATCTGTTTTAATTATTGTACATGCAACCAACCTTTGCAGATCTCTGTCTGTTCATGTTAACAGGCATGGATATATTATAGACAAGTAACTTTCTAGGGGAATTAAATATACGTTTGAAATAGGAAATTTCAGTCATCCATGAAATTAAACAGTGCTTTAGGATGGAAAAACTATTCAATTATGGATTCTATCCTCCTGTCTTAGATTCTCTGTTTAGATTTTCATGTCAAAGTAAATAATGTCTTATTCTAAAACAAACTCTTAAGAAGTTTCTTTCTTATAAGCACTTCCCTTTAACTCACACTATCTCATCATGTAATGCCTGTGCTTTGACTCTTCTTGTAGGACTTTCTGCTGCACTATTCTGCTTGCTTTCTTTGCCATATCTTGTTATGATCCTGTTGGCCTCCTAAAATTCTGTTCTATTGGATTTTTTTTTTTGGCTTTCTTTTAATCCAATATTTAGTAGGTTTTTGACTGAGGAATGAAGGAAAACAGAAAAGAAAGATAGTAAAGAAGCAGAGAAGGTGTTAAGAGATACCTTTTTGTCTTTGTCAATAGCGATATAAAAATAGAAACCTTGCTTTTTGTCATCTGTCTTGCCACTGAGGTAAATGTGACATTCATTTAACACTTTCTAAGGGTTGGAGTTTGTTGTAGATATTGTTTGTTTTTATTCTATTTGAATATTTTCTTAATATTAACTATAAAGAGTTGATGTAACAAACATAAACATAAAGTGGAAAATCTTGGTGGAACTACTCTGCAAGTTTCAATATGAAATAAATGCTAATAGGCAATAGAATAAAGATGGAAATAGGGCTGATCCTCCCTAGCTACTCATTAAATTTCCTTCAATCTTGTCTAGTAAGGATAAATCCACTCAATTCTTTTATTCTCCCTGTAGGCTTGTGGCTTATGCTCCAAGATCCCCAAGAATTATCTTGTGCTGCAGAACATATTAGGAAAATTGTTAGTACAGATAATATTGCTTTAGTTATTTAAAAGATGGTCAGATAAAATACATATCTTAGAAAATTTGACTTGGTTTGGTCTCAATCCTTATACATCTTTTTTTTTTTTTTTGTATGAGAAAGCTTTTCTGATATTTTTGTCAGAATAAGGAAGAAGCTTATAAAATTCTCTTTAAATTAGAATTTTAAATATTCAAAGCATTAGTGGCATGTTTACAATCACTATTCCATAACTTATTCATGAAATTAAAGTTTATTAAGAATTTGTAATAAATAAAATGCCTACGTTGTTTTCAATCCAAGATATTCAGAGTCATAAATTAAAGCAATGACTAATTCTCCTAAACAGTTTTAAGGAAGACTATCAGGGAAGGATCTCCAGTGTCAGGGGAAGAATCTCCTAGGAGATACAAGAAAGAATTAAAAGAATTTGTAGATATTGTTGTGACTAAATATAATAAGAAAAAAATAATTGTAAATAGTGCTAGTAAAAATATTATCTAAGCAAGTTCAAATTAAGAATACATACAAGTGATGTATAAGTGATTTAGTAGACGAAATGTAAGAGGTGAATGCGAATTTTATGAATTTAGGGTCCCAGTAGACATTCCTGAGGAGGAAGTGCAGAGTCTGAGAAGGGACACTGGTGAGAGCTGTGATGAAGAGGTAAATAGACCTCAGATTAGAGTGATGATATTTTGTTGAAAACAGTTTCAAGAGTGCTGAAAATAAAATTTGTTCATGAGATGGTATTTTTAAGAAATACATGAGATGGCAAAAATCATACCTAAGAAAGGAAGGAATTTCTAGGTTTCATTAAATTAGGAAATACATTATTTTAGAATTTTGAAGTTACATTTAATGAATCTGATTTGCCTTATTTTACAAAATTGCATACGGCAAATAATCTATGTATTTAATTGATGTTGTTTAGTAATAATAGATATGAGTTACAGCAACAATAATAAAAGCTGATACGTAAAGATTAGTATACAGATTAGGTTCTTTGCTTTCTGTAAGTTCACTGCCACATGGCTTTTCGAAGATCTTGTAAATTGGTTAATGAGAATTTTATAAGATAAAGTTTATGAAAGCATCTCCTATTAAGTTATAGAGTGCCATTTCTATGTATTTAGTCATATATTTTTATTTTTATTATTACTGTCCTAGTCTAATGAATTGAACATGCCTCTGAAATACTAATACTGCTATAGTGGAACATTTCCCTTACAATGCAAATGTGTGATATTTTTTCCTGCAACATTGTGTTTTTAGACTGAAAGTGCTTATAATCTTACACTGTTTATTTCATTCATATATTTTTTCTCTATTTACAAATTTGGCTGTGTGCCAAAAAGTTGGGTAATGGACATAGATTAGTTCCAAAAATATTACTCCTTTTGGTCATACACACATATGTGTGTAAACACAAATGCAGCATGTGTAAAATGGACATTTAATGATATTATCTCAAAAACTTTGCAAAATACATATCAGCTTTAATAATAAGATACATTAATTTCAGACACATAATAAAGAAATTAATTTTTTAAAATTAGTGTGTGATTATTTAATTTTCAGATATACATTATTTTCAAAAAGTGACAGTTATACATTTTTCTAAAAATGTATGTTTAAATTATACAATTTTGAAATGAAATGTTTTTGTCCACTCACACTAAAACCAATTTCATTCTCCAATATGAGTGAGTAGTATATCATTTTAACCATCTATGCGCATTAGGAGAAATTATTAACCTAAGAGGCCATGTGCTATATTTGATGATGCCTTTTATTAATCTGTATTGGCTATATTTTATGTGTCTTAAATACTTCATGGCTTTAAAAGCACCTAAATGTTATTGGTGGCTCATGTATATGGTTTTATGTACTCTGAATGAATCTTAGTTTATTAGTTTCTTATTGTTACTACAACAGGTTATAACAAACAGTACAATTTGATTATCTAAATGTTTTGGAGGTCAGACATCTAAAATGGGCCTAGCTGGGCTAAATTTAATGTCTAAAGAGGGCTGGATTTCCTCTGGAGACTCTAGAGAAGAATCTTTTGTTCATCTTCCAGATTCTAAGGGCCAATGACATTTTGTTGTTTGTGGTCTCATCCCTCATCTTCAAAGTCAAAAGACAGGCCGTGTCCTTCTCATGCTGCCATGCCTCTGACTCCCTCAAAGTTATCTATAGCCTTATGCATTTATAAGGATCCCTGTGATTACATTGGTACTACCTAGATAATGTAAGACATAACCCAATATAAAGGTCAGCTGATTAACAATCTTAATTCTACCTTCAAGCTTAGTTCTCTTTTGATATGAGACTGACACATTTATTGGTTCTAGATTTTAAGATGTGAAAGTTTTGGGAGGTGAGAAAAAGCATTATTCTGCCTTCCATGCCTAACAATGTCTAAAGGTGAATCACTGATAGTAAATATAAATAAATAATTGTCCTCCAAATTATGGCAGTGATAGTGAAATTGAAATTGTCACAATATAAAACTCCATACGGTGTGAAAATAATATATAATTTCATAACACTTAGTTATATGCTATGTATTGCATGTTTATTCTTAATGAAAACAGTTGTATAGTATTAGATTTAATCTAATGCTTTACACTGTTGGTGGGAATGTAAATAAGTTCAACCATTGTGGAAGAAAGTGTGGTGATTCCTTAAAGACCCAGGACCAGAAATATCATTTACCCAGCAATCCCATTACTGGGTATATACCCAAATAAATAGAGATCATTCTATTATAAAGACATATGCACAAGTATGTTCACTGCAGCACTGTTCACAAGAGCAAAGACATGGAATCAACCCAAATGCCTATCAACAACAGACTGAATAAAGAAAATGTGGTACATATACACCATGGAATACTATGCAGCCATGAAAAGGAAGGAGATTATGCTTTTTGCAGGGACGTGGATGGAGCTGGAAGCTATTATCCTCAGAAAACTAACACAGGAACAGAAAATCAAAAACTGCATATTCTCACTTACAAGTGGGAGCTGAACAATGAGAACACATGGACATAGGGAGGGGATAAACACACAGGACCTCTCGGGGGAGGGTGGGAGGTGGGGAGAGAATTAGGAAAAAGAGCTAATGCATGTTCAGCTTGATTCCTAAGTGATGTGTTGACAGGTGCAGCAAACCACCATGGCACATGTTTACCTATATAACAAACCTGCACATGTATCCCAGAACTTAAAATAAAATAAAATATTAGATTCAATCTGAATTATGGAGTTTCAATGTCTGATCAGGAAATGGCAGAAATTTTTGGATAAAATTTCTTATGCAATTTCATCAATGTTTCAATTTATCCATGGACTAAAGTAAATTTTATCTTTGGTTTTGAGTGCCCAATCAGAATAATATTTAAAGATTTTTAACCTGTCCTTTATTTTTATCTAGCCACGTACACATGCATACATATCTAAAAAATCCTTACCATCTCTGAATTAATCATACACCAATGCCAATAATAAGTTGAAACATTTGATAGGATCAGCATAATTTAGTTAATGTAAAAGTATTTTTTGAGAAATAATTTGTATCAGCCCATGCTCAGTGAGGATAATTGAGCCCTCTACTTATTTTATAGTAAAGAGAAACTGGTTACTGAAAATTTTACAAGAATTTAAGAAGCATAGCTTAAAGAAATCATGTATGAAGAAAGTATATGAAGGCATGGATTAAGAAAAATCATGGCAGCAGCAGCTTCCAGGTCATGGAACTAGACTCTGAAAATCTCAGCCCGAATTACTGCTTTACAGAAAATAATAAAATTCTCAAGAATTTTTTAGAAAACTCCCATTAAGTATTTCAGTTTGCAGCACCAAATGAAAGGTGCTCAAATATACCCAAAGAAGTCTCTGTGAAATTTCAATATGTCCTTACACCTAGCTGAAACTACCTCAGAAAATAATAGCTTTACTTCTTGTTTATCTTTCCAATTTCCCATGACTTTCTTTTCTCATTGCCAAATTCTATCCTGAAAATACAGGGATAGAAATTCTGGTAAATGGAATTTTCATGTTTTAATGTAAAGTGACTTAAAAAGATCTGGTGGTGGCCCCAGGTGATGGTACCAAGTAGACTACAGACAATCCAGAGCATGGTTATATTTTAGATATTGAGAAGGTGCTAGGAACATAAGCATCGTCAAGACAAAACTTCCCCTGCACTGAGTGTTGTTTTCCTGTCTCTCTCTCTCTCTCTCACACACACACACACACACACACACACACACACACACACAGATCACTCACTTTCCAGTGGGGAATGAATGGATAATTAGTAATTAATAAAAGTAGAGTTATTTTATAGAGGATGAGAACACAAAGGGCCACCTAATCAAACCATTTGTGACCTGTGTAGTCTAGTTGTAGGGTGATGGAAATATATTAAGTGACTACAGTGGCTGGATATGAATTTCAAGAATATTGGTGCCTTGGAGATATCACGTGGAGATCAACTTGAAAAATAATTTAGAGCTGGCAATTTGAAGATAGGGCTCCAGTAGCAGGTTGGATTATATGATCATTAGCTGAACAAAGAGTTAGTGGTTAGAATTGTTACCTCTTTTTAACTTTTCTCAATTAAAGGAATAGGTTTTAAAAATTCATTAGATGAGGAGAAAATCAGTCAATAATGAATTGAAGGTCTGTAACTTGGGAAGTTTGATGGGTTGGGATGTCATTTCACAAAAGGAAAAACAAGAATAACAAGTATGAAGAAAGAGACAATTAATTGAGTTTTGTGCACAGAGTTCTTCAGGAACCGGTGAAACCTTCACCTAGAGTTTTCAATTTGCTAAATCTAACATCTGTACTTTTTAATAAAGCTCTGGACTGGAGATATATAACTAGTAGACCCAAGAAAGAGATAAGAGATAAATAGCAACACAATAATAGTGGTGGACTTCAATACTCCACTGAGAGCACTAGACAGATTATCAAGACAGAAAGTCAACAAAGGAATAATGGACTTAAACTACACTGTAGAACAAATGGACGTAACAGATGTTTACAGAAAATTCTTTCCACATAATGCAGAATTTACATGCTTCTTATCAGCACATGGAATATTATCTAAGGTAGACTGTATGATAAGCCACAAAACACATCTTAGTAAACTTAAGAGAAAAAGCATATCAAACATCTTCTCAGACCACAGTGGAATAAAACTGGAAATCAACTTCAAAAGGAACTCTTAAAACTAACAAATACATGGAAATTAAGTAATCTGATCTTGAATTATTTTGGGTTAACAAAGAAATCAGGATGAAAGTTTTAAAATTCTTTGAGATCAATGATAATATTGACACAGATTATCGAAACCTCTGGGATACAGCAAAAGCAGTGCTAAGAGGAAAGTTTATAGCATCAAAAAATCTGAAAGGGCATAAATTGATAAACTGTTATACCTTAAAGAACCAGAGAAACAGAAACAAACTAAACTCAAAGCCAGCAGAATGAAAGAAATAATGATTAGAACAGAACTAAATTAAATTGAAGCAAAAATACAAAACTTAAATAAAACAAAAAGTTGGTTATTTGAAAAAAATAAACAAAATTGACAAACTATTAGTTTGATTAACCAAGAAGACAGAAAATTCAAATAAGCTAAATTAGAAATGAAACTGGAGACATTACAACCAATACTGCAGAAATACAAAAGATCATTCAAGACTACTATGAACTCCTTTACACACACAAACTAGAAAATAGAGAGAAAATTGATAAATTCCTGGAAACATACAACCTTACTAGATTAAATCAGGAAGGAATATACACCCTTAACAAACAAATAACAAGCAGCAAAATTGAATCAGTAACTTAAAAAATGCCAACAAAAAATAGCACAAGACCAGATGGATTCACGGTTGAATTCTGCCAGATATTCAAAGGAGAATTGGTAACTATTCTGCTGAAACTATTCCAAAAGACAGTAAAAACAAATCCTCTGCAAATCATTCTATGAAGCCAGTATCACCCTAATATCAAAACCAGAATTCACAAATGAATTCTGCCAGATATTCAAAGAAGAATTGGTAACTATTCTACTGAAACTATTCCAAAAGACAGTGTAAAAAACAAGTTCTCCCCAAATCATTCTATGAAGCCAGTATCACCTTAATATCAAAACCAGGAAAGGAGATAACAAAAAAAAGAAAACTACAGAACAATATCTCTGATGAACATAGATGCAAAAATCCTCAACAACATACTAGCTAAATAATCCAACAACTCATCAAAAGGATAATACACCATGATCAAGTGGGTTCATCCTAGAGATGCAGGGATGGTTTAATACATGCAAGTCAATAAATATGATACATCACATAAACGGAATTAAAACAAAAACCACATGATCATCTCAATAGATGCAGGAAAAGCATTTGATAAAGTCTAGCAGCCCTTTATGATAAAAACCCTCAACAAACTAGGCAAAGAAGGGGCTTACCTCAAAATGATAAAAGCCATATATGACAAATTCACAGCCCAAATCATACTGAATGGGGAAAAGTTGAAAGCATTCCCACTGAGAATTGGAAGAAGATAAGGATGCCCACTTTCAGCACTTCTATTTAACATAGTACTAGAAGTTGTAGCCACAGCGATCAGGCAAGAGAAAGAAATAAAGTGCAAAAATATTGGGAAAGAGAAAGTCAAACTATCACTATTTATGACAATATGATTGTATAGCTAGAATATCCTAAGACTCATCCAGAAATTTCCTAGATTTGATAAAGGAAATCACTAAAGACTCAGGTTAAAAAATCAACCTATACACCAATAACGACCAAGCTGAGAAACAAGTCAATAACTCAATCTCGTTTGCAACAGCTGCAAAAAAAAAAAAAAAAAGAAAAATACCTAGGAGTATAGAAATATACCTAACCAAGAAGGTGAGATATCTCTTCAAGGAAAACTACAAAACACCGCTGAAAAAAATCATAGATTACACAAACACATGGAAAAATAACCCCTTCTCATGATCTCATGGATAGGAAGAATCAATATTGTAAAAATGACTATACTTCCAAAAGCAATCTACACATTCAATGAAATTCTCATTAAAACATCATCATCATTTTTCGTAGAACTAGAAAAGACAGTCTTAAAATTTATGTGGGAACAAAAAAGCACCCACATGGTCAAAGCAATTCTAAGCAAAAAGAACAAATCTGGAGGCATCACATTACCAGACTTCAAATGGTACTACAAGGCTATAGTTAACTAAAACAGCATGGTACTGGTATAAAATCAGGCATTTAGTCCAAGGGAACAGAATAAAAAACCTAGCAATAAAGCCAAATACTTACAGCCAACTGCTCTTCAACAAAGTATACAAAAACATAAATTGTGGAAAGGACACCCTACTTAAAAAATTATGCTGAAAAAAACCCGACAAGTCACCTGTAAAACAATAAAACTGGATTCCTATCTCTTATCTTATAAAAAAATCAACTCAAGATGGATCAAATAATTAAATCTAAGACCTGAAACCATAAAAAGTATGGAATATAACATTAGAAAAGCTTTTTTGGATGTTGGCCAATGCAAAGAATTTATGACCAAGACTCCAAACGAAAATGCAACAAAAACATAAATGAGTGAGACCCAATTAAACTAAAAAGCTTCTGCACAGCAAAAGAAATAATCAGTAGAATAAACAGGCAACCCACAGAGTGGGAGAAAACATTTGCAAACTATGCCTCTGACAAAGGACTAGTATCTGGAATCTGCAAGGAACTCAAACAGAACAGCAGGGAAAACTCAAATAATTTTATCAAAAAGTTGGCAAAAGATGTGAACAGACATTCCTCAAAAGAAGATATACAAACAGCCAACATACATATGAAAAAATGGTCAAAATCACTAATCATCAGGGAAGTGCAAATTAAAATTACAATGAGATACCGCCTTACTCCTGCAAGAATGGCCATACTTAAAAAACGTTATAAAACATGTTACGTGTTTTATAATTTGTAAATTATATTGTAAAACATGTTATATGTTTACAATATAATGTTATATGTATGACATATAAACATGCATAATGTTTTGTTATATATTTTTTAAAATAAAATTATATATTTATATATAGTGTTCTATTTAAACTGGACTCCGTAAAAAAACTAGTGAGTATTCAAACTATATTCTTAATGAAGCATTCCGACTCCAGAGACAAAGAGGAATATCAAAGGCAAATAAAAGAGAGAAAGATAAAAAAGATCTTTTCATAGCAGATGTAAGATAAACTACAGAGTTATAATTGAACTGTGATTTTTGAAAAAGGCTAGAAATATAGGACATATAACATTGTAAAAAGACAAAATGTATATTTATTATGTATGAAATTTTCTACATCAAGGGTGAGATCTCAAATTTGCACAGAAAACTTGAGTTATGCATTCAGCTTTGCTTAGGAAGTTGACAATACATTCAGAAAAAGAATGTAGTTAGGCTCTCCTCTCACATCAGCAAATAAACTTCAGGAGAATATTTTAAAAAAAGGATATAGAACTTATCAGAAACTCAAAGAATTTTTAAATATCGGTATTTTTAACAGAATTTTTAAATAATTTTAAAGAGAAACTATTTTGTTTGATTATTTTGAATAATTTTTAAATGCAACCTTCACTCTTTTAAATATTTTAGTAATATATTTATATCACAAAATTAAATGTCTGGAGGATCAATTTCTAGAATTGTTTCAGAAGCCAATATCAGAAAATCCCTGATTTTGTGGCATTTCCTCACACCTCCTGCATCGTGGTTGCTAGTTGTAGCTATCACATTCTTATTTAAAGCAACATTAAAATTTTGAAGCTACATGGTTCCTCCACTTTTCAAATGGATGCAGAAAGAGACAGCAGTTGATCATGATTAGGGTAAGCAATTAGCAAGATCAAACTCATTAGGGAGACACAAACCTTAACATTATAATGAAAATACAGATAACACAGAGTGAACTGAGTTAAAAATCAATGAATGATAAAATAAAAAAATACACACAGAATATTTAAAAGAAAAATTAGAAATAGACAAAACTTTTAAAAAATTTTATAAACCTAAGGAATATAGACAACAATAAATAAAAAGTGATTTCCAAAATCTGTAAACAAAAATTCTTATAAATTCTAATAAAAAAACAAAAAGCTTGTAATCATTGGTAAACAGAAAGTTACTACTTAAACCGGGATCAAAATCTTCACATTTTTTTCATAAGTGTGGCAAAAAATAAAACAGTTCTGATATAAAGTGCAAGAAAATGGGATTTTTATTACATGACTCATCTGGGACTGCACAGCGGTAAAAAATTGTGAAAACATTTTATATGATTTTTTAAAAATCTTGAAATTTTAATTGATTTTTCTCTTCCATCTCTCAATTCCTTGTAGAAATTGGAGAAATCTATGGTAGGAATAATAATAATAGCTAGTAATTATTAAGCATTTAATCTGGGCCAGAACTATTCTGAGGAATCTGCTTATACAAATTATTTGATTTCCAAAACTATACCATGAAATAATTCCTAACATTGCCTCATTTTGTGAATGAGGAAATGGCAGACATGTTAAAGCAGCTTACCTATGTTCACAGAGTTTACCAATGGCAAATAGTTCTGATTCAGAGGATCCAGGGTGCAGATTCCAAGATCTTCACCATTTCATTACTCTGTCCCTTTAATGTAAGAAAGATGTGCTAATAATGGTGTACATGCAAGAATATCATTTTGTATACATCCATACATACCTTTTTAAATAAAAAATTGCAAACAACTTTTTTGTCTACTAAGGGAAGAATGCCTACTGTTAACTTTCTTGTAGAAAATAATGGAGTTATTTTAAGTGTTGGCTAAATGAAAACCAAGTGATTAAAGGGTGAATACATAAATATTAAACATAAAAACAAAATCACACAAGCACGCACACACATACAGGGGAAATGAATTCACAAAATTTGGGAGCAATTTCCTTTAGGGAAAAACTAAAGTTGGTAAGATTTTCATGTTTTTGTCATTGTAATTTCATAACATAAAGAATTAATAGGAATTTTTAAATATAGCATTTACTGTTATAATGTTAACGAACAACCACAAGATACTGAGATACAAATTCTTAAATATTGAGGAAAATGGGAAGAAGGCTAAGAAGTGAGAGGAAAGGAGCAGTAGCAATTGTAGTTGCTTCATGTAATTATATTATTTATTCTTAAGCATGCATGTGTATTGTTTTTTATAGTATTAAAAATACCATTTGCACAGCAACGTGAAAGTATGTCACTGAACTTTACACTTAAAATAGTCAAATGACAAATTTTCGTGTGTGTATTCACTACAATTTTTTTAAAAAATAAAACCTATAAAAACATGGTTAAAATAGTCTCATTTTAATTAGATTTTTCCATCCATCTATCTGCATATGTGCATCACAGCAGTCTAGAAAAAAAAGTCATTTAATTTTTTCTGAATTACTTATGAGCATTATGATTTTGGATATTATTTTCACATTTTGTTAGGTTGTGTTTTTCTTTCCTCTTTATGCTTTTCTATGTTCTTTGAAAAGTTTATGATGAGCATATTTAATTTTGAAAAACAAACTATTCGAACATTAACAAAAAAAGTAAATGAATTATCCCAAATGCTAACCTAAAAAAAAGACCAATAACCAAGTACAAAAATAAAATAATTCTCAAAAAAAGAAAAATATATTTTAAATGTTGCTTTTTTTGTTCATGGCATTACTTCTAAACCTAGAAGGAGTTTTTTTTTTTTCTCCTCCCAGATAATTGAAGATAAAAGATGCCAAATTCCTAAAGCTTTGGATGTGGAAGCCAAATGTTCAATATAGTTTCAATTCATTTTCTTGATTGAATTAAATTTGGCCAAATACTTTCATCATAAAATCTCCTCAGTTTTGTAATTTTTCCTTTCCATTTCTATGATCCAGGCTGAGTATTTTTTTCTTTCTTTTGTAGTCTAACAGGTATCTAACCATCTGCTGGCAGAAAAAAAAAAATGCCACTGATGATGAAACTTAAATGGCACTTTGTTGCTTTCAGTCTAAAACCTAAAGTGTTCTTTTTATCAGATTCATTATAATGTTGGCTTTTCACTTTTTTAAGACATATTTTGATTCATTCTCAAATTGTCCATTTCACTCCAGCCAATATCGATTGCTTTTGAAATATTCTTCAGACACATGATAATTCAATTACATTTTTTTGCCCCTAAACCACAATTTACCTCTCTCTCACCTTCCATTTTCCTTCTGTCCCAATTAGGAAGACTACGGTGAACATTATAATTTAAATAAGGTCTTTTCTGCCTGCTATGAAAATAGTTCTTCCTTCTTTATGTATATCCTTTGATTGCATGTTTTCACCAGAGTAGTGTTTAATACAGGGTCTGCTTATATACGCATCTTTTATTTACTATCTACTCTGTCCTTTAGTTCCCTAAGGAGAATACAATCTGAGAGTGAAGGTTGTGATGTATACTTACTTATTTTTCACGACAGATAGTATAGTGTTTGATATAGGATTCATTACTTCAATTTTTTTTTGTTTGTTTTTCTTTTCTTTTATTCTTCCTTCTTGGACTTCAAGTTCTTGTGTTCTATTACACAGTAGGGTGACTACAACTAATAATACTTCTTTTTAATGTGAATCACCTCTAATTTACTTTCAGTGTACATTAATTCCATCTACTTCTAGTGTACATTAATTCCATCTACTTCAGGAGCCAAATTGAAATTAGCTTTTGCCATTAAGATACCTGTTCTCAATTTAAGTCTCACAAATATTAGTAAAAGAAAAGAAAAAAACAGTAGTCTCCAGTTCCAGATAAAGTGCAACTGGAGAAAAAAATTAAATGCTATTAAATCAAAAAGGTGAGTTGATATGTTTATTAAAAAATAAAAGATGTCAAGCACAGTGGCCCACGCCTGTAATCCCAACATTTTCAGAGGCCTAGGTGAGAGGATTGTGTGAGCCCAAGAGTTAGAGACCAGGCTGGGCAGTACAGCAAGACCCAATCTCTACAAAAAATAAAAAAAAATTAAGCAGCAATGGTGGCACACACTGGTAGTTCCAGCTACTCAGGAGACTGAGGAAGGAGGTTCACATGAGTTCAGATGTTGAAGACTGCAGTGAGCTATGATCATTCCAATGCACTCCAGCCTGGGAGATATAGCAATACCCCCATCCCTAAAAAAATAATTAAATAAACAAAAGAGTAGAGGAAAAAATTTCCTTTTACTGCCACACAACAAATACTTATTGAACATCTACCATATCCTGGGGAGCCTATTAGATGCTAGAGATACCAGGTACAACAGGTTAAGCATGACCACGAGTACACCTGTATAGAGCTTACTATAAAGTGGAGGGCTCTACGGGCAATTGCCCTGAAGTGCAACTAGTGCTATCTAACAGTAAGTACAAGATGTTATGAAAGCAAAGAGGGTGCTTCCCAGAGAAATTGTGGTTTAAGTCAATAGTTTTGAGCATCCACCAAATAGAGGGAATGTGAAAAGTGAAGGGAAGTTTTAGGCAGTTCTAGATGATTGCAAGATAAATTGATTGAAGAGAGAGTGAGGTGATGGCAAGAGATTGGGCTGTCCTCTCAGAATTTTATGAAAACTATATCTGCCACTACTGTAGCCCATGGCATCATGATCTCTTCCATACATCTATGAGATATCCCATACATCTATGGGATAAAATATTTATTCATTTTATCCATATATATATGGATAATAGTTCATTTCTAAAAGTTGTCCAGTATTTTTACTTAAATTATGAAAGCCAATCTGGGCCCTGTCTCCCTCTGTTTTATCTTTCCATTTACTTTACATATTGTATGGAAGCCATAGTGATCTTTCAACTTCCAAAATCAATGGGGTCTTTATCTTATTTTTTATTATTTATTTATTTATTAATATTTTGAGACAGGGTCTTGCTCTGTTGCCCAGGCTGGAGTACAGTGGCACAGTCTCGGCTCACTGCAATGAGGCCTTTCTCTTCTAAGAGACTTGATATTTACTTTTTCTGTCTTCATGTCTTTGCTGACATCTATTCATCCTTTTATTCTAAGCTTCAATATTTTATTTGTAATAGTGTATTGTGTGGTGACCCAATGTAATGTACCTTATTTTGTTCATTGCCACATGATTATCATGCAGAATAATGGCCGGCACATGTATTAGGTACTCAATAAATACTTGTTGAGGTGGATGCCTGAAGGAAAGCTAGATAATGCTAAATGGCTAACTAAGAAATGCAGGATTGTAAACTTACTTGGCTGACTCTTGTGAGTTGATATGGTTTGTCTGTGTCCCCACCCAAATCTCGTCTTGGATTGTAACTCTCACAATTCCCATGTGTCGTGGGAAAAACCAGTGGCAGGTCTTTCCCCTGTTGTTCTCATCATAGTGAATAAGTCTCATGAGATCTGATGGCTTTTCAAAATGGAAGTTTCCCCACACAACCTTTCTCTCTTTGCCTGCCACCATCCACACAAGATGTGACTTGCTCCTCCTTCCTTCTGCCATGATTGTGAGGCCTCCCCAGCCATGTGGAACTACAAGTCCATTAAGCCTCTTTTTCTTCCCAATCTTGGGTATGTTTGTATCAGCAGTGTGAAAACGGACTAATACATGAGTGGATTGGAGAATCTTAAACTAAAACAGAGGAAAGTAACTTGGAGACAGGGTAATTTCACTGAGTGAGAAAGTGCTACTGGTAGTAAAGTTCAACAAAATGGAAAATGGTGGGAAAGTATATGGCTTGAACATATACTCTAGACATATAAATAATTGTACCTTTAAAACAATTTGTTCTTAATAAGTGAGTCATAGACATGAGAGTCTTGTAGATTTTCAATCTTTTGCCTTAAAAACATGGCAGATTGTGTCATTTTTTGAGAGAAGACACACATACAGACAAAATGAACCAATGTTAAAGAAAGATACTGTGAACAACTCTATTTTAGGTACTTGCTGGATATTCACATGAAATGTCCAGATAACAGTGATGTGTGAGGATATGCAGCTCAGAAGAATAATGTACATCGGAGAGATGGGGCCGACAGTCATCTTCTGCTATGGTTGGTAACTGGAAGCATGGTATTGAGTGAGCTCTCTTGTAGAACAAATCCTAGGAGAAAGAAAATAAGAGTCCCAAAACAGTTAAACATGAAAAAGAAAGAAAGGAGAGACAGCCAAGGAGACCGGAACTGACTTTTGGTCAAACTAGGAATATTTGATATCACGAGCTGCTGCAAGGGATGAGAATGCTTGAAGTCTGAGGGCCTGGTAAACAGACTCTAGTAATGCAGAGTGCTAAGTTGGATCAAATGTTCATTCAATTTTTCACCAGGATAATTGGCAAGACATTTTTAGGTTATTTTAGGGGAAGTGGCTAAAACGTGCTGGGTTTAAGTGTAAGCAGAATTAGGGAACAATAGAATAAAGACAAGTTTTTCAATAAGTCTACCTATAAGAAAGAAGAGAGAAAAATGAATAGTAGAAAGAAAGGACTTTATGTTCAATGTATTTTTGAAGAGGAAAAGACTTGTGTAGTGTATTAAATTTTTATGGGAAGAATCTAATTAGGAAGGAGAGGTAGAAGAAAGTTGATAATGAAAAAGGGACATCCCACTGCTGAAGAAACAGGAATACATGAAAAACATAACTGAGCTGGAGAGATTAGGTTTAGAAACTAGAGAGAGAAAGAGGATTCAGGAAAATGTATAAGTTTGCTGGAAAGAAAATGTTTCCATTTATATCTAGTTTCTTATTTTCTCTGAGAAGTGAACATTAACGTCACCATCTGAGAATGAGACAATGTTGGGTTGGTCAAAGATGATGGAAGACTGAAGTTTTGAAATGGCTACATATTACTACAGTAGCTGAATGGAATTGTTAGATTGATTTTTAAATCTTCAATGTATTTAGCTAGTTATGATTATATTGCCATCAACATCAAAATGTTTCAAATGTTTCTATTGTGTAAATGTACATAAACTGAAGTAATTGCATAATGCAGAATGAAATGGGTAGTAGCATTACACATTCCTCGTATTCTTTATATCTATGTGAAAAATCTAGTGGGATAGTGTAAAACAGCGATTCTCAAGTGGGAAGGGCTACTTACAATAGAAAGAGGCAGCCTGCTGTTTTCAGATGACCAGTTTTGAAGAAGCAGATTTTTACACTGCGATGAAGCTGATGTGTACACTTAAATAAACACAGTCAGGTAAAATTGAGTTGCCCAGCTTCTCCCCTACCCATTTTAACACTCATATAACTATTTTTTATAAATTCAAATGCATATATTAAAATTATTGTCTTAAATATTTCCAGATTACGTTAATATTGCAGTGATGTTTTAATACATTCCTTAAAAGAGAATTTAATATCTTCAATTTTGAAATAAAAGAGATTTTGAAAACAAACTTTGTAATTTTGCCTGTAAAATTCCCTGATAGGTCAAAATGGTCAGAGAGCTGTTATTGTTAGAGATCTATTCTTATCTAAATGAATAAATGAGAAATTATTGCATTCAAAGACAGTGGCATCATTATAGAATACAAAAATTAGCAAATAAATCCCAAACTTCAATATCAGCTTTTAATAGTTGGTACAAGAAACTCTGATGGGAATAAAATACATCAAAGTGTGTTGTATTGCTTTTGTTATTATGTTTCTATATCAACCTCCAGAGAAAGTATTATTATTAATAGTAGTTATTGCTATTGAAACTATATTGCCTTTCCAATAAAATATAATCCAGAAGTTTTGAACTTTTTAAAACTAACCAGGAACAGACGTAATAATAGCAAAGTTACCTATGGTTTCCTATCCAAAAATCATAAAAGTAATTACAGGGGTTACTGCTCATGTTAAATTCCCCAGATGATTTTACCGAATAATATTTTTCTTTGCTTTCGCACAGCACAGAATGGTTTTACTTTTACCCAATTTATAAGGAGGTATGAATGAGCCTTTGCTTTTCAAAGACCAGGACCAATTTCTTGAAACATTTTGAAGGGTAGGCGTCTCTGTGGACACCGAAAATGGTTTACAGTATATGCTTTCATGATTATTTGAAAATATACACTCAAATTTGCTCAACTGTTCAATTATACCCAAAAGACACTGTTGAGCAGACAAAATATTTTATTTACAATTATATTAGTAAGTTTCAGTTGAAATATATAGATATATATTAGCTTCATGATTCAAGATTTTGTAAAGTTGATGGTTTTTCAATTTTTGCATAGCTTGTCTACTGCAGTCATCAGTTAGGGTCTACTTGGGGTTGGATATGTATTCATGCCCTTGAATCAGGTTATTCTAAGCCACGATTCAAAATTGTCTTAGTAAAATTTCATCACTTGGTTTTATGAATGTAGGTAGACCTCCTTTCTATATGCTCTGAAAAATGCATGCTATTGTTTGATTTCCCATTTCAGTTCTTTTTCTATGTGTAGGAGGAATACATTAAGTCTATTTCTTTCTTCTCAGCATATGCTCTATAATATAAGGTAAGAAAAAACAGACTCTCAAAATCTTTTTCAAGAAAGAATGTTTCACCGATTAGAACTGAACATATAAATAATTCCTCTTAGTATAAAACTAGAGATATGAGGACACTTCATGGAATAAAAGGGTGAATTTCTTTCTTCACAGTAGCAGTTTAACCAAAGGGAACCAAGAACCGGAATGCAGGTTTGGAAGGAACACTTATTAGTGTATAAAGCAACAGAGTCAGATAATTAGGTCAGGAGTTTGAGACCAGCCTAGCTGACATGGTGAAACCCTGTCTCTACCAAAAATACAAAAATTAGCTGGGCATGGTGGCAGGTGCCTGTAATCCCAGCTACTCAGGAGGCTGAGGCAGGAGAATCACTTGAACCTGGGAGGTGGAGGTTGCAGTGAGCTGAGATCACACCATTTCCCTCTAGCCTGGGAGACAAGGGGGAAACTCCATCTCAAAGAAAAAAATATTTTTTAAATTTATAACTGTATTTTACTGATTTGCATTTTCTAATATTTATAATATTTTAGTAATATAGAATAACATTTACAATTAAATTTGCAAGGTGTATATATATGTGTGTGTGTATATATATATATATATATATATATATATATCTATCTCCCTGACCTCACAGAACCTACAATCTATTCAGTCTACCAGGAGGAAAAGAGATTTTTTTTAAATGCTAGAATATATTTTACGTGCTACATGAGGGAACAATGGGGATTAAATGTGAGGGAACATCTAGACATCTACATAGTAGATTTTTAGGCATGTTTCCCAGTTTATAACTTTCATTTGTTGATGAAAGTTATAAACTGGGAAACATGCCTAAAAATTATTTAAAATTTAAAACAAATTGCCAACATTTTAGAATTGATATTTAAGAAGCAAGTCTGCATTTCTGGACTTCTTTGAAAAGCTGGAAGATGTGACAATATTTGACAAATATTCATGTGACATTGGCCTACTGGGTCTGAGATCAGTCACCCCTTTTAGACAAGGGATTCATTAGCCTGGATCTATATGTCTAACCATCCTATCCTGTGTTTGCATATTGACACTGAGGTTAACAGTTGGTATTTTCATTTAATACCCAAGTAGCAAATATATATATATATGCATGTGTGTGTGTGTGTGTATATATATATATATGCATATGTGTGTGTGTATATATATATATGCATATATATATATATAGTATATCTCACATGGAAAGATGAATAATAACTAAAGTAATATTATTAGTTTTCTTAAATACAAAGCCCTTGTAAGTGTGTGTAATCCTTTCTAGGTCAAATGCTTTAAGAGTTTCTGAAAGTAATGACATATAAACTGAAATCTGCAAGATGAACAAGGAATTAATGAGGGAAAGTTTAGAAGTTAGTCATTTATGCTCCAAGACAACGAACGTTCACTGGTTATCTAATATGTGGTGGGAATTGTGGTACATTGGTTTAGGAATACTCCTAATCCCTATTCTAATGGAGTTCACAGTGCACTGCGAGACACGTGTGTGCCAAAATGCAGGATCTGGCAGAGCATGAAACAAGGAAGTTGAATAAGTTCACTATGATCGAAGGTGGAGTTTGGGAGTAAGAATGTTGATACATTATTTTGAAGCAAAGACAGACAAAATCTAGATTTATAAAGTACTTATGAACAACCATGTTGAGAAAATCTGATTTTATTCCAAACACAGTCATAAATGGAAGGCATTGCACATTTTCAGGGGACTAACATAATTTTGTGTGTGTGTGTGTGTGCACGTGCCTGATAAAGACTCTTTTGATTGCTGGTTGGAGAATTAATTTAAGAGTTAAAGCATGAAGGTCTCACACTGCTTAACTTACTGGATCAGTAAAGGAAGTGGGAGATGATGGCGTCCTGGAATAGTAATAGTGGGGTTTGTAAGGAATGAACTGAATCTAGAGTTACACAGTTCTTAAATATGCAAGAATGTGAAGACTTTCATCCCATTTTCCTCTATGTCTAACACATTCCCTAAAACAAATTGTTTTGTTATAGTCTTGTTTGTTACACATTGTGCCTAACTTACAATTAGTCCTCAATAAATACTACCTATATAATAGGGAGAAACGGTATTTATTTGAGGATCTTCTTTTTATTCACTGTATAATATAGAGACACATAATTTTATTGTGCATTCATAAAATAAAGCAAAGATGAAATGTGATAATGCATGTAAACGACTTAGACCTCCACTTAGCTTGTACAGAGAGATCAAAATTCCAAGATCTAGCCTAATAATTGAGATAGGCAGTTGCCTCTTTAATCCTTTTCTGTAATAGTACTTTATTTCAAGTTTATACTGACACTCTTCTTCAGGAACCTCAGAAAAAAATTGTAAGTGTCAAAAAATAACCGTGTGTGAAAAATAAAAGGAGTAATAGAAGTCAAAACGGACTCTGGGAGATGTAGTTTCCATGAAGAAATTTGCAGTTCTAAGCCTAGTTGACACACATAGAATAAGATGGATAAATATACCAGCGGAACTGCAGTGTCTCATGAACTACAGAGTATCAGAGAAATATGAAGATCCTGAAAAGTAGGGTTATCTTAATCCTTAAAGGTTTAAATAGAGCACAGCTACAAAGGAGAAAAACTACCAGAGAAGAGAAATAAGAAGAGAGCTGCTCATGCTAATTTGTCCTTTCTCTTAGATCTGAAAGGCAATTTAACCAGCAAGCCAGTTGACTAAATGCGTCAATACAGCTCATTTTGTTTGTGGTTAATCACTTGGTCTGAATAGAATAGATGTTATTATACCTTATGTAATAATGAGTGAAATTTATCAAGATGCAGCAAGCTAACCAGTCATGTTGGTAAAGGAGTTCCCAGAATAATTAAAAAGAAATATTAGTAAAATGTAGGTGACGAAATATTTCTGAGTAGAACAATTTTAGTGTTTTTAATTTTTGTTTATAAAAAAAATCTTATAAAGTATGACTTTATTTTAGCCCATGATCATCCATCCTGTACACACCCCAAGCTCAAAGTAGAACCTGAATCAAAGATTTGAATGCAGTTAGCTTATTTCCAAAGTGGTGATGGGAAGCAAGAATGAGGGATGCAGAAATGGAACAAGGGGAAACAAAAAATCAATTTAATAATGAGTTATTGAGGACGATGTTATGGTCGAAATATTTGTGTCCATCCAAAATTCATATGTTGCAACCTAATCCCCAGTGTGGCGCTGTCAAGACATGGGGACTTGGGAGGTAATTAGCTCACGTGACCTCTGCCCTCATAAAAGACATTAATGCCCTTAGAAAAGGGGCCTGAGGGAGTTTGTTTGCCCCTTCTGCCAGGTGACAAATACAGCTGGAAGGTGCCTCCTATGAAGCAGAGAATGAGCCCTCACTAGACACCAAATCTAGCACCTTGTTCTGGGACTTCTCAGCCTCCAGAACCGTGAACAATACAATTTGTTTGTTTATAAGTTACCAAGTCAAGGGTATTTTGTTATAGCAGCCAAAGTAAATTAAGAGAAAAGACTTAAGAAGAAGTGGATCTCCAATCTGGCAACTAGTGTTTAATCCTGTGAGACATATTGTGGAGCATTTGGAAATGAATCTCAGAAATGTGCATGGCAGTGGGGGTTTTAAAGGGAGCATTTATCCATTCTCCAGCATCCTTCAATGATCATGTGTGGCATTTAAAGGGTATACGTGTGAATGGCGATTGTTCCACATGAAAAAGTTCTAAGGCTGTGAGCAAAAGGCCCTGAGGCTAGATGCTAGCGAGTAAACCTGCTCAGAACTAGTCACTTCAGCAGTGGCTGCTGAGGCTAGAAGGATTTGAGTGGTATCCTAGAGGTGTCCAATACAGTCTTGTACATAGAACTATAGAGGCAAAATATTGAACCATAAGAATGAGGAACATAGCCTGGAAGTTTTCAGTGATAGAGAAGATTTTCTTCAAATAATTCAAAATTTGCCGCCTCCAACACATAAACTATAATAAATATCTCAGTAATGGAAAGAGCTTTCACTCTGTTTTATTTTATTTTATTTTTTGGGAAAATGTTATCGAACAATTATTTTATTCCCAGCAAGTTCATAAAGTTTGTTTTTGTTGTAATAATTGCCGTTCATTTTAGAAAGCAGATAGAAAGGTATTCTTATATGAGAAAGGGTTCATACATCATTAAAGCTGTATATCATTATGGGAAACTAAAGTTATTTTCCAGCCAAACAAAGTAGAATACAAAAAGGAGCTAAAACATACTTTCCAGCCAAGCAAAGTAGAATACAAAATGGAGCTAAAACAATTAAGAATAGAAGTTATATAAAAACCTGGCAGTCAATACCATAAATAGTGATCAAGAGAGCCCTGTAGAATCTTACCTTCTCATTTTATCAAGATAGAATACTACAGCCCCACTCTTTATTTTCTAACACGGTCCATCTGTTAATTTCCTTTCTAAAACTATTTTCTTGAAAATAATTATAATAGTTAGATTAATTATTCTTATTTTCTACTAAATTATAATGACCATGAGGATGAAATGTGTATATTTTATTTACTATTCTATAGTCAAGGCCATGTTTATTGTGTCAAATCGTATGCACCCAGTAAATGTTTATTGAACTAATTCATTTATTAACTTCCAACTAATGGCAAAGGAAAGTGAATTGTATTCATAAACAGCATAAATACATGTTCCATTAACCCAAAGTTTCTTTGAATTTGCTTAACCTGTTTTAGAAATTCAAGTACATTTAGACTTTTATTACCCACTATATCCATGTTTATAATGATTAATCAAAACAATGGTTTAATTTGTTTATCAGGAATAGGAGATAAACCTCTCTCTTGCTCTAGAGAGATGGCAAATGTTTGCTAAACAAGAATTTCACTCCTCCAATCTGTGTGCTTCTTTTTAGAAAAATAACGAAAGTTTAAAAATATAATATGAACTTAATGTTTTACCACACAAATTAACACTTCTGAATAACTGTTTGATATGTTATTAGCAAGCCTTTCAAATAGAGTTTTCAAGTTTGAGAAATCAAAATTTCAAGGTCCACTCTCTCTTCCCCTGTAAATTATGATGAGATATGGTCTGTCACACTTCAGACTCATAAGGTCCTAATCCCTTGCCTGACAATAAGAAAATGTTTTGATAGATTTTAGCTTTTAGCAATATGTAAAAGACTGAAATTTAGAAATTTTAAAGTTTGAACTCGAAGTGTAAGAATCACCTAGTTTCTGGCTAGTGAGCCTTTTCCTATTTCCTTCCTGGCTGTTGTAGATGGATAGATTCTTAAGGAAGCCTAATTTAAATTCTGAATGTTAGTATACTGCCACATGCCACCCCCCATTAAAACCTACATACTTAGCCAGGTATGGTGGTGCATGCCTGTAGTCCAGCTACTCAGAAAGCTGAGGTAGGAGGATCACCGGAGCCCAGGAGTTAGAGACAAAGCCTGGGCAACACACAGAGACACTGTCTCTGAAAAAATCACACACACACCCCTAAATATCTAATCATCCAAATGACTTAAAAAGTATAGGGCATTGCATAACCTCAACCAAATATATACCTGTTACTCCTGTGTAACACACCAGCCCTTTCAAATACACTGACATATACTGATATAATGGAATTAAAGCAAGCCACCTCTTCTCCACCCCATACCCTCCATAATAAGAACTCACTGTAAACTCTATCCTTATTCCTGCTATCTCCTTACTCTCCCCAAAACAGGGAACTCTTCCTCATTTTTTTCCTCTTTTTAATGGTCAATTTATCAGAGCCATGACTTGCTTTACATGGAATTTTCATATTTTATGATGTTTTAAGAACATAGGGACCCACTAATTGTCTCCTCAAGATCATTATCTAACTCAATAAGAAAATTTTATTATAATTATGATAACGTGAGTTTAACTCTATTTTATTAAGCAATAAAAATCTCATAAATCAGTGCTTCAAAATAATTAAATTTAACAAAATCACATTTTACTTTCATTGGTCTATTGCAAACTTTAAAAAGTAGTATGTATCTCATTGCCATTTGTGCATATGTTATATATTGTGTGCAGGAGTATATTTTTCTTGGTTTAATCAGATTATAATAATCAATTTTTTTGTATTTTTGTACAGCCAACATATATGAATTTGATATCAAAAAATGATTATTATGTCACTAAATATAAAATCTTGTGACCTCATAAGAAATAACTACAGTCACTCAATGTCTCTATTTCATGTATATGTATGTGTAGTGTAAGTTTATGGAGTCATCACCTCATACCTCCTGTGAAGTTAAACTTGTTGTTAATACATATTCTGTAATACTAAATAAAGCCACATGTGGATGATTTCTTCATGACTGATGCTTAAAACTACTTGCAAAAAAAATTTGAAGGGACATATAGATTCCTCTCAAGAACTTTCGTGTGGTGATTCCATTCGTAATCTGATTGCCATATGGTAAGTGGTAACTTTAGAGAAGACATTGTGCTGAATCCATCATTCTCTTGCAATTTATGTACTTTGCATCTTTCAGTAATTTGTGTAGAGAAAAATATACATGAATTTCTTAAATCCAATTATAACATTAATTGCCATACAGACAAAATGCCGAATGTGTTGGAGTAAAATGATCCTAGATCACACTGTAAAATGTTCACAGGATAGATTTTCATTTTCATTTTCTAAAAGAAGCAGACATTTCCTTGTGACAAGTTAAGACAATTATTGGAATCCTAAAGCAGGATACAATGTTATTTCAAGACAGATACACATGGTGCCAGCAGACAGATGCCCATAGTGGTAAGGTGATGATTATAAACTCCAGGTAACAGAAGTGTAAGTAGGTGCCAAAAGGTAGGTAACTGGTCTAATTGCACAGGTGTATTTAGTGACAGGGCAGAACTAAAATGTATGTTGCTCTGACTCCATAGCCCATATTCTGCTTTTTTACAAGAGTCTCTTGTCATCATTGTGCAACATGAACACTTAAATCAATATGAGTACTATCGTCCTCTGTTGATTATTATGCAAAATATCTGACAGATATACTTTTTGAATTTGGCTTACACAATGAGAAAGAAAAAACACATAAATGCGTATTTAATACAGTTATACAATAGCAATAAAATATACAATATACAGATTTGAGGGGAAAGCAATATGTGTCTTATGGGGAGATAAATTTTTTTGACATGTCATGAAGATTAAATTAAAAGGTATTTAGAAATTGGGTGTCTAGCTGTTTAGTTCTACTACAGGTACAACAGTAAAGAGGCAACAGCATAGAAAGTAATTTATTGAAGGTGATAATACCATTTTGAACACGCATAAAAGCATTTCAAAATGTGTTACTTAATTAATTTCTACACTATAGGAGGTCCAGGGGAACCTAATTAATTACTCCTCCTCTCTAATGAATTCTATCGAATTAGAGTTTCATTTAATAGACATATTATTCAAGTGGGAATAAAAATATAATCTTAGATCTACTATAGCTGGAGAGGGTAACTTGTTTCCTATGTAGGAATGAAAATTGTATTGAAAATCTATATAGAGGAATAAAATAATCCTTATTCTCTCCTCCAACACTTAGGACAGATAAACAGATGAAGATTAAGCCCCCATGATGGGTGGATCAATGTTGGGCTTCATGCTGGCAGTGAGTAGGAAGGTAGTAGGAATTCCTGCCTCAGGGACCTTAAATATCCGAAAAGAAAAAAAAAAAAGAATGGTTTGGATCTACCCCAAAGCTCCACCATAAACATAATAGAAACAATCAGGCTGCACACTTGTAAGGTCAATGCTATCATATCTTCTGAAATATCTGCTTCAGAATAGAATTGCTTCAAATGCGTCAGCCAAGGTGCTTGAACTAGGAAACTTACCCAAGGTAACCATATCAGATAATTGTCTGACAGTTTGGTAAATATCAATGGAATTTGCTGAGACCCCAGAACAAAATGAAATTGGTAGGTTTTGATAAGCCTTAGAATGAGAAGTTTACATTTCATCAGACATTTTGCCTTTTTTATTTAATAAAAAATATAGTGAACACTTGGCTGCTTACTAAGGGCTAGGAATATTTAATTTTTACACCAGCTTTATAAGCTAGTTACTACTGGGGTCACCTTTTTTAAAATTAAAAATCAGGAGTTTGTAGGGGTTAAACTCCTTATCCAAAGTCTTCAGAGCAATTAATATTGATGAAGCTTTTGTTACAATTCAAACCAACTGAATTTAGGGACCATGATGTTCATCATCATGTAATATAATTATTAAGATACAATACATTATTGAATAAAGTATTAGAATTTAATATATTTATTTAAAAATATTAATATAATTACTTCTAATATATTATTTGAAATAATGAGATAATAATAGTTCCATTTACATTCAATTTCATGCTAAAGATCTAAAACATAAGGCATTATGATTTCTCACAATCTTGAACTTGGTATCAGCAGGCTTCTCATAAGAATAAGTTGCTTAAATTCATATTTCTAGGGATCATTTTATTAACATATGTTACCAGAAATATAGTATAATTATTTTTTTACCTGCTATTAGGAGCCATACACTTGTCTGGGTATTAGTATCACAACATTATTCATTTCTCCATTGTGGGATAAAAGGAAATGTACCATAACTATATCTATGACATAGTCATAACATTGCACTAGTAGAGAGTGTGCGAAATTAATGTATGTAATCATAATTTAATGACTGAAATAAATGATAATAAATAACCAATCTAGGTAAATCTGTTAACTTAAAAAGTGTTATGTTAAAAATAGATAAGCATATTTTTAAATAGCATGCAAACATATTTTGCATGCAATACCAAAATGATGATTTGACATCTTAACAAACAATAACAAAACAGCACTTACATATTTTCAATATGGTCTTTTTGAAGAAAACTACAAAGGATGCATATAAATATAATTACTTTATTATAAACTGAGCCATAGGTCTTCATATTCTCACAGTATTAATTGTATTATGTCACAGTTACCCTGGTATAATTATTAATAGTGCTAAATTTACTCTTCAGAATTTTGCAGAAATGCAACAAACTTTTGAAAAGCAGATAATTTCATTGACCTCAAACTATCCCAGAGTATAGAAAAAGAAGGGAAACCTCTACATTTTTTTTATGATGAGAGTATAAAATTGTTTTCCAAAATGGACAAAAAATACCCCCAATCAAAAATATATACCAAATTCTTTTATGAACTTCAATTTAAAAATATTAAATAAACAACATAGAATGAAGATAACACACAGAAAAAATAAAAATTTTAAAAATGCTGACTTTACACCAACTAAAAATTCAAAAATTTCAATGCTATTATCTATTTTAAAGTAATTGATCATAACACTATAATAAGAAAAATGCATATGATAATCTTACAAATTATAAATAAATGAAGAATATCAATTTACAGTAAAAGCACTAAAAATATTAACTGATGAAACATTATACTTTGAACCAAAATCTTCTTATTTAATGGAGACACAAAAAGCTTTTTTGCTAAAGTCAAATACAAAATGCCCTCTCTTTCTACTATTATTTAAAATAATGTGGAAGACATTATTCAATGAAATTAGACAAAATAAAAATATTAGAGAACAGAATTGAAGAAAAATAAGAATTGGAGACAATGTAATATAATTTCATATCTGGAAATTCTACATAAATCAGTGGGTGAACTACCATGAAAAACAGGAAAGCTTACTAAAGTATAGCAATAAAATGTGCACAATAAATAGTTTACATACATAAAAACAAAAGACTATAAGAAATAAAATTATAGGGAAACCCCTTATTTACAATAAAATCCATAACAATAAATAATTTGACTGGGAGTAAAACTAGAAATAAATAAATTGAAAGTAAATGTTTATGTCTGTAAAACTCCTGAATCACACAAAAAAATAGATGTGAAAACATGATGAAAATACATAGTGTGTTTGGATAGAAGTAATTTGCACAATAAATACTGCATTTTTTTCTAAGTCAATTTATAAATTTAAGCAATTCTAAATAAAAGATATTCATTTTCCTTCCTCTCCTGTAGTTATTACAATTAATTACAAAATTCATTTTGAGTCACATAGAAGCAAAGATAGCCTAAAAGCTGGGAAAAAATAGAAATGAGAAAGCATTACTTCTCTGAGACATAAAATATACTATTAAGCCTCTATAATTTAAAGAATTTGGTATTGTCACATATGTAGAAATACATTCCAACAAAACCAAGTAGAAAATCCAGGAAAGGACAACATTACACTCCTGTCTTTTGTTATATACAATGTTTTAAATATAATTTTAAATGACATAACAGCAGTTTTCACTGTGACATGTAAAAACCTGAAAATCATCACTTCCACACTCAGATGAAAAACCTGAAAACTTAAAATAAGCAACTACATGCATCAGAGAATTTAAGTCAAAGGGCAAACTGTCACCCAGAAAATTTGAGAGACAAGGAAACACAGAAAAATCATAATTTATAAGGAGCAGAAGCTGCAGGAGCCAGTAAATATTAGGAATACTTAAACAGATACCAATAAGTTGCCATAACCCAAGTGTGCCGTAACCCACGTGTGCCGTAGCTAGAGAGTTAAACTCCTATGAGCCAGTCTAAGACAAGCCCTGACAGTTTCAATAGTTTTCCCTATAGAAATGCTACATGGTTCTCACTGTGAAGATCAGAAAAACACCTTCTCCCTAGTTCCTTACTCCACTCTCCCCTGTACTCAGGGGCGGGGAAAGAGAAAACATAACCATCTTATAAAATTCCCCAGTGGAAAGTAGTCATTTTGAAATTCATCATATCCAAGTATACATAGAACACTTAAAACTCAGCAACAAGAAAACTGACAGTTCACTTAATAAAGTGGGCAAAATGTTAGAACAAACAACTCACTAAAGAAGATCTAAAGATGACAAGTAAGCTTATGAAAAGATAGTGATTACGTGCCCTTAAGCAACTACGTATTGGGAATTTCACTCTTCACTCCAGTAGTTTGGAAGTCACCACGCCATGCTATCTACAAACGGAAGCCTCAACAAGCTAAAAAAAGTAACAACTCTTTTTATATTGCTCAAATAAATGAGGTCACAGGAGGAAAAATGGAAAGACAGACAGGCAGATACAGAAAATCAGAATTTTTCAGAGCATAAACCAGTGAATAAAAACTGCAGGAACCAGTACCTGGGCAGAAAAGCTTGAGCTATAATTGATGAATTGCTGGAAGCCCAGTTTGGCTAAGTCTGTGAGTTAAAACTTCAGTGCAAGAGTGGTGCGGTGGGGTGGAGGTGGGGGGCAAGCACGCTTTTGTGAATTTTGCTTTCTGGAGCTCTACTAGGTTCTCATAGTGAATATTGATGAAAATTCCCTAGTAGAAAAAGGGGAAAATAATTATCCTGAAATATGCCACATCATTTTTTCTTAACTAGGCCTGGCTTCAAAAGAAATTATTTTATCAGAGCCTACTGAGATTTTATCAAAGCCTAACCAACCTGGAGGAAGAGAAATATCCAACTCCAGCCCCCTCTAGCCAACTTGTCTCACCTAAAAGGGGGGTCTAATAAGCACTTGTGCAGGTCACAGCTCAGAGGCATAGGCTCACTAAGTGACTGAGACCTAATCATAGAAATATAGAATGCTTCCCCTCTCACACCTTACCACCACATCACTAAGGTCTATTTATTAGTGTTTCTTTCACCCATAAACTCTAAGTAAAAAGTTTCTTTCAACCCTATTTATTAGAGTTTCTTTCACCATGTCCAGTTTTCAACAAAAAAATTACAAGGCATATTAAAAGACAAAATCACAGTGTGAAAAGAAAGAGCAAGAATTAGAACCAGATTCAGATATGGCAGGACTGCTGGTATTTTCAGACCTTGAGTTTAAAGCAACTATAATTAATATGCTAAGAGCTCTAATGAAAAACAGAAAACATGCGGCACAAATGGGTAATGTCTTAGTCCATTCTCTGCTGCATTTATAGAATACCACAGGCTGCGTAACTTATTTAAAAAAAGAAAAAGAAGAGAAAGAGTTTTTTTTTTTTTTTTTTTTTTTTTTTTTAACTCACAGTTTGGAGGCTGAGAAGTCCAAGATTGAAGGGCCAAATCCGATTAGGGCTTTCTTGCTGCTTCATAACATAGAGAAAGGCATCAGATGGTGAGAGGGGGTGACAGAGAGTGAGAGCACAATAAACAGAGAGAAAAGGGAGGCCAGACTCTCACAATAACTAACCTACTCAAGAGATGACAGCATTAATCCATTCATAAGAGCAGAACTCTTATAACCTAATCACCTGTTAGGTGATTAAATTAAATTTCCACATGAGTTTTGGAGGTGACAGTTTGTAAGCAGAGAGATTAAATTCTAAGAATGAAGCAAAAAGAAATCAAAAACACTGTAACAGAAATAAAGAACGCTTTTGATGGATTCATTAGGGGACTGGATGTGGATGAAGAAAGAATCTTTGAGTTTGAAAAAATGTCAATACTAGTGTCAAACATTGAAAAAAAAAAGACCCTGAAAATAAACACAACAGAATATTCAATAACCATCTACTAAAGATAAATGCATGATTAAGTTATCAGAAGAAGTAGAAGAGAAAGAAACAAGATAAACAATTGAGGCAATATTGACAGAATTTTCCCAAATTAATGTTAGACCCCAAATGACACATCAAGAAAGCCCCAGTGATCAAGAAACACCACAGATTCTGGAAGTTCCCTGGTGATCCAGGGAACACTAGGCAGGATAAATGCCAAAAATAAATTCATCTAGATATAACATATTCAAGCTGCAGAAAATCAAAGATAAGCAACAAAATCTTGAAGGTAACTGAAAACTGAACAAGATATCACCTCATATACCTTAAAATCCAAAACCAAACAAAATCCTGACAATACCAAACTCTGGCAAAATTGTGGAGCAATGGGAGGTCTCATTCATCACTGATGGGAATACAAAATGGTACAGCTGCTGACATGGGTTCCCTGTGTCTCCACCCAAATCTTATCTGGAATTGTAACTCT
This sequence comes from Pongo pygmaeus, assembly GCF_028885625.2. Classification (NCBI taxonomy): domain Eukaryota; kingdom Metazoa; phylum Chordata; class Mammalia; order Primates; family Hominidae; genus Pongo; species Pongo pygmaeus. The sequence goes on from NC_072377.2 coordinate 27,675,032, forward strand.
CACAATTCCCATGTTTCATGGAAGGAACCCGGTGGGAGGTAACTGAATCATGGGGGTGGGCCTTTCCCATGCTGTTCTCATGATAGTGAATAAGTCTTATGAGATCTGATGGTTTTAAAAACAGGAGTTTCCCTGCACAAACTCTCTCTTGCCTGCCACAATCCATGTAAGTTGTGACTTGCTCCTCCTTGCCTTCACCATGATTGTAAGGCCTCCAAAGACATGCAGAACTGTAAGTTCATTAAATCTCTTTTTCTTCCCACTATGGGAATGTGTATCAGCAGTGTGAGAATGAACTAACACAGTAAATTGGTACCAGTAGAGTGGGTTGCTGCTGAAAAGATATCTGAAAGTAAGTGAGGAAGCAACTTTGGAACTGGGAAACAGGTAGAGGTTGGAAAACTTTGGAGGGCTTGGAAGACAGGAATATGTGGGAAAGTTTGGAACTTCTTAGAGATTGTTGAACAGCTTTGCCCAAAATGCTGATAGCAATATGGACAATAAAGTCCAGGCTGACATGATCTCAGATGGAGATGAGGAACTTGTTGGGAACTGGAGCAAAGGTGACTCTTGTTATGTTTTAGAAAAGAGACTGGTGGCATTTTGCCCCTGCCCTAAAGATTTGTGGAACTTTGAACTTGAGAGAGATGATTTAGGGGATCTGGCAGAAGAAATTTCTAAACAGCAAAGCATTGAAGATGTGACTTGGGTGCTGTTAAAGATATTCAGTTTTATAACGGAAGCAAAGCATAAAAGTTCAAAAAAGTTGCAGCCTGAAAATGCGATAGAAAAGAAATTCCCATTTTCTGAGGAGAAATTTAAGCCAGCTGCAGAAATTTGCATAAGCAATGAGGAGCCAAATGTTAATCCCCAAGACGATGGGAAAAATGTCTCCAGGGCATGTCAGAGGTCTTCATGGTAGCCCCTTTCATCACAGGCCCAGAGGCCTAGGAGAAAAAAATGGTTTCATGGGCCAGGCCCAGGGTGCCTGTGCTGTGTGCAGTCTAGAGACTTGGTGTCCTGTATCCTAGCTGCTCCAGCTATGACTAAAAGGGGCAAAGGTACAGCTCAGGCCATGGCTTCAGAGGGTGCAAGCCACAGGCCTTGGCAGGTTCCACATGGTGAAGAACCTGCGGGTGCGTAGAAGTCAAGAACTGAGGTTTGGAACCTCCACCTAGATTTCAGAGGATGTATAAAAACACCTGGATATCCAGGCAGAAGTTTGCTGTAGGGGCGTGGCCCTCATGGAGAACTTCTGCTAGGGGAGTGAAGAAGGGAAATGTGGGAGCCCCCACACAGAGTCCCTACTGGGGCAGCATGTAGTAGAGCTGTGAGAAGAGGGCCACCTCTCCTCCAGATCCCAGAATGGTAAATCCACTGACAGCTTGCTAAGTGTGCCTGGAAAAGCCTCCAACACTCAATGTCAGCCCATGAAAGCAGCCAGAAGGGAGGCTGTACCTTACAAAGTCACAGGGGCAGAGCTGTCCAAGATGATGGGAATCCACCTCTTGCATCAGCGTGACCCGAGTAAGACATGGAGTCAAAGGAGATCATTTTGGAGCTTTAAGATTTGACTGCACCACTGGATTTCGGACTTGCATAGGGCCTGTAGCCCCTTTTTTGGGTGAATTTCTCCAATTTGGAACAGCTGTATTTACCCAATACCTGTACTCTCATTGTATCTGGGAAGTAACTAACTTGCTTTTAATTTTGCAGGCTCATAGGCAGAAGGGACTTGCGTTGTCTCAGATGAGACTTTGTACTGTGGACTTTTGAGTGAATGCTGAAATAAGTTGAGAATTTGAATGACTATTGGGAAGGAATGATTGGTTTTGAAATGTGAAGACATGAGATTTGGAAGGGGGCAGGGACATAATGATATACTTTGGTTGTGTCCCTACCCAAATCTCATCTAGAATTCTAAGTCCCACAAGTCCCATGTTTTGTTGAAGGAACCTGGTGGGAGGTAATTGAATCATGGGGGCGAGTCTTTCCCATGCTGTTCTCGTGATAGTGAATGAGTCTCATGGGATCTGATGGTTTTAAAATTAGGAGTTTTCCTGCACAAGCTCTCTCTTTGCCTGCTGCCATCCATGTAAGATAGGACTTGTTCCTCCTTGTCTTCTGTCATGACTGTGAGGCTTCCCAGCCACATGGAACTGTAAGTCCATTAAACCTCTTTCTTCCCAGTGTTGGCATGTCTTTATCAGCAGCATGAAAATGGTCTAATATAGCTTCTTTGCAAGACAGATTGTTAAAAATCTAACCATAGCCTTATCCAACTATCACCACCCTCAATATTTACCCAAATATAAAACTAATGTTCACACAAAACCCTGCTACACACGAATATTGATAATGACTTTATACATATTTGCCCAAACTAAAAGCACCTCATATGTCTCTCGGTTGATGAATGGATAAGAAAACTGTGGTACATTCATATATATGAGCATGTGTGTGTATATATATATATATATATATATAGACACACACACACACACACATATATACACACATATATATATAGAACCTTAGTATATATTTCTAAATGAAGAAAGCCAGCCTAAAAAGACTACATACTCTCTAATTCCAACTCTGTAACATTCTGAAAAAGGCAACACTAGGAGGATAATAAGATCAGTGGTTGGTAAGATTTCAGTGAGTGGAAGGAGGAATAAGTAAAGCATAGGAAATCTGGAAGTGATTAAACTATTCTGTAGGATACTGTAATGAAGAATACATGGCATTATGCATTTTTCCAAAACTGTTAAACTTTAAAACACAAATAGTAAACCATGCTAAATTATGGTCTACTTGATCAAAATAATGAATTTTAAAAATTACAAAACATGCAAGCAAACAAGAAAATGTGGCACATAACAGACAAAATACATAATCAATTCAAGCAGATTCACTGATACACTATACATTAGCATTAACTAACCAATGTACTATAAATATTTGAAAGAAATTATAAGGAATTTTGGAAAGTATTGTGGGGAGATATATAATTAAGGATTAGCATAAGATCTTTACAAGGAGTCAAACTGAAATTGTAGAACTAAAAACTAGAAATCTGCATGTGTGTGTATATAAACATACACATTATATTTATACATACATATACAAAATATACAAAAATAACTGAACATTGCAAATGAAAAATATAAATTTGTATTTATAGAAGTTAATAGAACATATTTACGTTGCAACAGAGAGAGAAATAATAAAATACAGAATAGAGAAGTAACAGTTATCTGAGGTGTAACATCAAAGAATTGAAGTCCAAGAATGAAACAAAGGAAAGAACATCATTTAAAATATTTGAAGCAATAATGGGTGAATTTTCTCCAAATTTGATTTTAAAATTTCTTTAGATTTAACATGCTCAAAAGATGCATAGTAGGTGAATAGAAATGAAAAATTGCCACACCTGGGCATATTGTAGCTATTCATTTGAAAAACAAGGTTACATTCTTAGAAGGCTAGAATAAAAAGACATTACATACAGGGAAACAATGTTATAAATAATGCCTGATTTCACCCAGCAAAACCAACGTGAAGCCAAAAACAATGGAAGGACAGTAAAAAAAAAAAAAAAAAAAAAAAAAAAAAAAAAAGCTGTCGACCTATCATCTGTATCTAACAATGGGGAAAAAAATTTTCAAATAAATGAAAACAGTGATAATTCGTAGCCATTAAATTAGTTCTACCATGTATATTAATGAAAGTTCTTTGTACTAGGAAATAATACCAGATAGAATATCAAATATATACAATTTTAATTTGTCAAGTTACAATAATATTTAAAAAGAAAGTCAGATACACAAGATAGTGAAATTATAGTTAGATATTTAATTTTTTAAAACCCCATTGATAGTTTAAGTGACAGAATAAAATGTACTGTGTAGCTGTGACATGTACTGATAAAATATATTAATAGGATATTACAAAGTACAGGGGAAATTAAATGTGAGCACTCTGTGTACAATTTATATTATACATAAACCAGTATAACAATAATTCATGGTAAGTAATAATTTATGGTAAGTAAAGCTTGCATGCTACAATCCCTAGAGCATTTTGTAAATGTTAAAACGAAGTTGTCTCGATAAAAATCAGCTTGATAGATATATTAAAACACTAAAAAATACACGATCCAAATAAAGGAAAGAAAGAAAAAAAACAGTAAAAAAGAGATCTGAAAAATAAAAAGCAAATATTAAGATGGTATACTTAAATTTATTAATGTGAATTAGAGCATGAAATATAAATAAACTGAACACTCAAAAAAAAAACAGGAATTACAAGTCTGTATAATATTGGAAAATCTATCTAGAAACAAGTTTGCATGATGTACACTCATAGTCCCCAGCCTTTTTGGCACCAGGAATCAGTTTCGTGGAAGACAATTTTTTCATGGACTGGGGGTTGGGGGAAAGGGAATGGTTTCAAGATGAGTCAAGAACATTACATTAATCATGCACTTTATTTCTATCATTACTACATTGTAATATTACAATTAGACAACTTACAATAATGTAGAATTAGTGGGAGCCTTGAGCTTGTTTTCCTGCAACTTGACAGTCCCATCTGTGGGTGATGGGAGACAGTGACAGATCATCAGGCATTGGATTCTCATAAGGAGCATGAGACCTAGATCCCTCACATGCACAGTTCACGGTAGGGTTTGTGCTCCTGAGAGAATTAATTACTGCAGCTCATCTGTCAGGAGGGGAAGATCAGGCAATAATGTGAGTGATGGGGAGTGGCTGTAAATACAGAGGGAGCTTGGCTTGCTGGCCCACCACTCACCTCCTGCTGTGTGCCTGGTTCCTAATGGGCCACTGACCCAGTAACAATACAGCAGAGGCTTGGAAACCCCTAACATACACTTTAAATACAAATATATTAATAGGCTAAAGGTAACATGATTTTTAGATAGCCCATGCAAATATTGCTTATAATAAAGCTAGAATGTCTGTATTAATGCCAGGAAAATCACACTTCAAAATGAGGAAATTTTCAGAGGAAAAAAAGAACACTTGTAATAATAAAAATAAGTTAATCCTTCAAAAGCCTTAGTAATAATAATATGTATAGACATAATGGAAGTTTCACAATGCATGAAGCAAAAGTCATGAGAACCAAAAGTGTAAACAGACAAATCTAAAATTACAGTTAGAACAAAACTGCCTTCACAGCAGTTGAGAGAATGCATAAACAAATAATCAATACCAACAAACTTGACCTCACAGAAATTTGGAGAACATGGGGTCTAACAATTATTCTCAACTACCTAATATCTTACATTGTTTTATTTTGTTTTTGAATATACATGTGATTCTTATTAGCATAAACATCAAAGAATTGAAAAGATTAAAACTTTGCAAGGTATATGTCACCACAATGGATTATATTACAAATCAATAATCTCTATCTCTCTCTATGTATATATTCCACAAATGTTTTGAAATTAAACAATTCTAAATTAATTTAAATGTATAAAAAGGGAATCAAAATAAATGTATAAGTATTTCAAACTGAATGACAGTAAGAACACATGACAACAACTTTGTAAGTTGCAGTTTCAGTAGCATTAGGAGGGAAATTTATTGCCATAAAAGACTGTATTAGAATAAAACAATAGCTTAAAATAATTGATAAGAGGTTTCATTTTAAGAATCTTGATAAGAACGAATTCTAAAATCCATATATTTAAGGGAATAATAAATATAGACCAAAGTTACAGTTATTAATTGCTGCATAACAAACTTTTTCACAACTTAGTGCCTTGAAACAAATCATCACTACATCTCATGTTTCTATGTATTTTCTGGGCTTACCTGAATGGTTCTTCATATGTACCTTACATGTTTGCAGTACCTCATATGTTTGCAGTGAGAAATTAACTAGGCTAAAGTCAACTGAAGTCTCACTTTAACAGACTGGTGCAGAGGGCCTTCTCACTCGCACATTGGGGATCTTAGTTCTGTTCCTTGTGACATATTTCTCTCCAGTAGAGCACCTCAGACTTCTTAGCTGGGAGTTCTTATTACCAATTGTCACAGGAAAGAGTCATTGGGAAAAATAATTTGAGACAAGGAATTTCATGTAGTCTGGAGGGTTCTTGTGTTCTACACTTCTACAGAGGTAGAGAAAACAAGATTGTCTTAGAGAAAAGTCAAAATACGTTACAATCACAATAAAGAATTTTGCTTATCTTAGGAGGCACTCTGGAACTAGGAAATCTATTCAGAGTTGTCACAGTTAAAGTAAGATGACAACAGCATGACATGACCACACCAACCAGCTTATTCTATGCAAGCTCACCAGCTGTCTAAGAGCCTGATTTGAACAAAGCAGCTAGTTTCATCTGAGGGCAATATCTAGAAAGGGAATTGGCTCGATACTATCAGCTACTAAGAGCTGGGGCTGGAGAAATGAAGGATCCAATTCTTTAAAAAAAGATAAAAAAGGAGACATTGGAGTACAACATAGCATCTACTAGGATTATACAACTCCGTAATGAAAAAGCAACCCCAAATATGGTCAAACGACTTGAAAAGAAAGTTCACAAAAAGTATACACATGGTCAATAATCACGTCAATAGGTACTCAACAGCCTCAACACGAAGAAACTGCACATTGAAACTATAACATACTGCATGAAATCCAATAAAAATACTAACATTTCAAAAACTGAGAACTCATATGTTGGTAATTATTTGTAGGTACTGCAATTCTCATCATCCCTTACTGGTGGGAGTATAAAATGATGCAACTGATTTGGGAAATCTATTTCATGGTTATTTGTAAAGTTAAAAAGACACTTATCCTATAAAAGTATAATTCTTTTCCTAGGTATGACCCAAGAGATAGAAAAACATATATTCAAAACTACTTGCCATAGTAGCCCCAAATTGGAAATAACCTAATTGTTCATTAACAGATGAATAAGAAAATTATAGTACATTAATATAATACTACTCAGTAATACTTTTTAAGAAGTTACTGACACGTGCAACAATATGGGTGAATCTCATTATATTGAGTAAGATATTTCAGACATAAAGGCTACATGTTTTATAATGTTATTATGTAAAGCAAAAAAACACAAGCACAACTGATCTATAGTTATAGAATCAGAAATGTGATTTGCGGTTGCATCTGAGAGAGAACATTGCCCTGAAGGTATACATAATTTTTCAGAGATTCAGGATATGGTATGCATAGCAATTGAGATATATAAATATATATATAATATATATACGCACACATATGTACATACTCATAGACATACATATACATACACAAACAGTGAAAGTATACATGCGATGTATGAAATTCATTACAGGCCAATTTTACTTCAAAATGAAATAAAAAGAAAAAAGTGTCTAGGAAAATTGTTTTGAGTTGGTCATTGAATTATATTCACAATTTGATTTGTCTTAAAACTGTTCAATAAATAAAAATGACTCTGTTGCTAATATTTAAGACATTTCTTGTGATTATCACATGAGGCTACATTTTATGTTTTAAAAATTAATTATCTTTTAAAGATATATAACGGCATGTTTTTAAATAAACACTTTTTTTTTTCTGAGATGGGGTCTCACTCTGTTGCTCAGACTGGATTGCAGTGAGTATGTTCACTGCTTACTGCAGCTACCTCAACCTCAACCTTGTGGGCTCAGTTGGTCATCCCACCTCAGCCTCCCTAGTAGCTGGGACTGTAGGTGTGCAACACCACACCCAGCAAATTTTGTAGTATTTTCAGAGACAGGGTCTTGCCATGTTGCCCAGGATGATCTCAAACTCTTGTATTCAAGTGACTCACTTGCCTTGGCTTTACAAATTGCTGAGATTACAAGCATTAGCGACTGTGCCCTGCCTAAATGGATACTTCAATTAGCGTTTACTTCACATGAATTGAGGTATGGGGAACTGGGTAGGACTATAGATGAAACAAGATTGAACACGTATTGATAAATGTTGAAGATGGATTATACTATTCTTTCTACATTGTGATTAAGAATCTTTCTGAAAAGGAGAATCAAACGTTCTCATTTTGGATCATAAATTATCTTGCTATCATATGCTTATTATTTTATATTTGCCGTCTTACACCAAACAAGTTGTAGAGAACAAATATTTATAATGTATTACTTATATCGCATGTCTTGGCTACATCTAACCACTGTAATTCGATTTAGCATTCTAATTACACATGTAATTAGACCCTTCACCAGCATCGGTCCTAAGACCAATAGTTGCCATAAGCAAGAAGAATAAATGCCTAATCCTCATAAGACTCCTGCAAGATACATATGCTCTTCACTTTTATCAATGGAGTAACTGTAGTTTAAAGCCCTATGAAATTCCTACAGTTATTAATTTGCATTTGAACTCGAATTAGGAAAAACAGACACCTGATCACAAAATGAGTTCAACGAGTAAAGTGTATTCTTTGTATCATGGTCTCTCATTTCTTTAATACCACAGTAACTAGACCCTTGCTTTACTACTTAGCCAAAAAAGTAATAAAGTTATTGCTTACTATCCTTGATTTAATACTTGCATGTAAATCTACTTGACTATATTGCTTAATAAATAGAATTCCATTGAAATCCCAATTAACATTCCTTTAACTTAAAATTAATTGACTTTTTCCTCGATGATATTTAATTTTTAAACACTAGTTCCTCAAACTAAAATCAAGCTGGGATTCTATACATCCATAAGCCCCTAAAATTTTTCTTGTGACTGTTTTTTTTAGCATTTGTTTCATTCTGTTTTTCCAATTCAGAACGTTTCTATTGGGTCTCTCCTGGAAACCACAAATTTCTGATTCAAAGAGTGAGTATTTAATAAAGGTTTATTAAAATATATAAATACTAACAGTAATGTTGACACCCTAACAGATGTTAGTTTCCATCTACCACTTTATTTTGAGAAAAACTATGGCAATATAATTTGAATTGCAATGTTAATAATACAAATGTAAACCAAAGATCTTCTGGGGGATATAAATGTTAACTGTTTTGCTTTAATTAGATGTGGCAAAAGACCTTTACCATGAAGTATGTATAATTGAAAGGTAAATTATGATTCATAAAATGAAGTTGAAAAAGATGTGCCTGTCTAGAAAGTATAATAAATACAGATGGACTTCTATGAATTTTAAAGAGCAGTTTAATTTTGCTAATAAAATGTAATAGGAAACAAAATGGGTTAGGTGAATTATTTAATATTATGCATATGCTAGAGATATTAAAATTACCATGAGAACAAGAAAACTTTACTTAATTTTTACAATTTTCGTATAGTACTTAAAATCTAGTTTATACCATTGCCTTCATTTAGAGTGACAGTATTTATAGTACTGACAATCTGTTAATGTCAAAATAAAAGCTATGTGGTGAACTCTGGGAGACAATCTAGAACACTTGTTAATAGCACAGGGTTTGAAGTTAGACTGAGGAGACCAGGGGTTCTCAAAATGGGGTAAATCTCCTCCCTTGCCCTGGGGAACTTTGGGCAATATCTGGAGATGACTTTTGTTGTCCCAAGCTGGGTGGGGCATGAGGGTGTTACTAGCATCTAGTGAGTAGAAGCTAGGTCAGGGATCCTGCAGTGCACGGTATAGCTCACCACGAAAATTATACAGCCTTACAATATCAATAGTGCTAAGATTTAGAAACCTTGAGTTATAGTATATTCTGTGCTCTGCCACAAAGTGTTCATACTACTCAATTACATTAAGACTAAGCTTCCTAATCTGTGCAATTGTGATTGAAATAACACCTATCTTAAAGAGTAACTGTGAAGATTAAATAAAATAACATCTGTAAGACAATAGCTGAGTATATGTATACAACAAAGACATCAATTAATGTCTGGTATTTGTTTTTTTCCCAAATTGATTCCCACACGTGCCTAGCTTACTATACTTAAGATTTTCACACTCTTTACAGTCATGCCAAAAAACAAAACAAAGCAAAATAAGGACATATTATCATGGTCTAGTTCTTAAAGATCTCAGAAGTTAATCACTCATTAAATTAAGTCCCGTCTGCCTCCTGAAACCACCATTCCCTTTCCATCCTTATTACCATCTTCTTCATTAAAATTCTGAACTTTTACTCACTTGAGCTCATTCCAAATTTACCTATGTCTGCTCTTATGCCTCTCAAAAGTATTGTTGTTACTAGTTTTATAAAAAGACTTAGAAAACAATCAGTTCAAGTAAGAAGATGTATTGAATGGAAACACATACCATTCAGCTTAAACCAGTTGATCACTGTGACCTACGCTTTTAAATATTTTGAATTTTGATTTTTAATTAGGCATGAATTAAGGACAAAAGAATCAATAATGTGGTGGGTGGCAGAGCTGAATTTTGGAAACACATGTCTGTTATGCTGAAAATACCCAAAATATAGCTAAAGAGCTATGTAACATTGGCTTCCATGCAGGATGTATAAAGCTTGAAACAATGTCACTCTCACTCTCACCCTAAGACAACAACAAAAACAAATAAACCTATAAAAAATTTGGATAATCTGCAATTTCACAATTTTCTTGAGTACATCAAATAGCTGGGGACACAGGTTCCCAAACTAACCAGAAACCTAAGAAAGGACAGGCACCTCCAAATAGAGAATTTGTGTTGTTACTAGCTCGCATGGTATTTATGCTGCTGGATGCCAGTAAAAAGAATTCAGCAAAAAAGTTTTATTAATCAGGAAGAGAGGGCTAGGTGAAAATTAGAGAACACTTTTATGTCATATACACTGGAGAAATTTCCAATTTCTCTCAGGTTTTTCTCCAAAAACAGCAACAGGTGTGCACAAAAATTATTTGAGTATCTTAAGAAAGCCTTGCTTGTCGTGCAGGCTTTGGGGCAGAATGGACAGTGGCCACTGTTGTAACTGCATTAACATAGGTTGTTCTCCCCTAACTCCTTCACAACAAAAGCTTAAAACTGCTAAAAATGACAAATAATTTAGTATAAACAAAACAATGCACAAAAAAAAATTGGAAGTTTCACATTGCTCTCATGTGACGCCCAAACCTACTGCAAATTATCATTTATCACAATGATGTCATATTGGAAAAAAATATAGACATATAAAGCAGAAAAAAAGAAAAGAAATTCCAGAAGTAGTACTATACATATTTGTCAGTAGATTAAAATACAATAGAATTCAATTCAATGAGAAAAATTAGTCCTTTCAAAAGATAGTGCTGAAATACCTTGAATATTCAAAGGCAGAACAAACAACAAAAAACACAAGCTATACAAAAATATAGGCATTGTGCTAAATGTAAAACCTAAAACCATATAATTTCTAGAATAAGCATAGAGCAATGCATTTGTGTCCTGAGGCTAGTGGAATAGTTTTTAGGTGTCACATTGAAAACAATTGTTTAAATCTTAACATATTGGATTTTATCAATTTTAAAATAGTTTGCTCTTCAAAAAAGCACAGAAAATTGAAAGATAAGCCACGGAATGAGAGAAAATAATTTGAAATTGCATTCCTGTCTGCAAATTCTATGCAGGACTTTTTAAAAAAGAAAATCTCAATAATAAGAAAATAAATAATACTAAAATACACAAGGCTACTATTAAGGCAGAAAGTATTATAAAGGAAATGAGTAGTCCAGATATGGGACTGTTGAAAGTATCATTTCCCCTGGGTTCTTTGCTGATTTTTATGACCTTTTCTTTTGAATTTTAATTAGGCATAATTTGAGGATATAAGAATCAATAATTTGGAGGTGGCCAGATGTGAGGTTGTATCAGATACCCCTGTATGGATACATCTACCCAAGAGCCACATTTTCAGTGGATAGAATAGTATATTGATGTATAGTTTCAGAAAGGAAACAGAAACTTTCACAAAAACTACTGTTCTTAGGTACTAACCAGTACTCTTAAATCTCAACAAGAACGTGAAATGTATAATATTTAAAAGGAAATACACATTTATGATTAGAAGACAATAAAAATTCATGGAGAACACCACAAAGATGATAAGAAACACAACAACTCAATAGAAAAATATCAACAGAAGAATAGAAATGAGGATGATATTTATAACATCAACAAACAAAAACATATAAATGTAACAAAAATCATTTTTGGTAGCAATAAAATATACAACATTCCCATTAGATATGGAGACATTCTTTCCTGCCTTGAATTTCTGAGCCATATGAAAGTATCTGGACAATGAAATATAAGCAAAAGCAATGTTTCTCAACTCCAAGAGTCAGAAACACTTTATCATTCACCTCCACCATTTTTTTCCTTGCTTCTGTGATGAAGGTGACTGCATGCCTCACGTGATGTAGTTAAAAGATGGTAAACCCTCTACAATCTGATATTCTAGAATGAATGCTTTGCTAACCCCCTGCCAACTACATGTGAATGAAAAATAGACTTTTGCTATAGAAATCTATTGAGGTTGCTGTTGCCATTTTTGTTGTTTCTGCAGTATAATTTAGTTTTTGCTTACTAATGCAGAATGCTGGCATCAGGAATTAGGTGTCATTAAAAAATATCCAAATGCATGGCACCAGCTTAGAAAGTGGGTATGAAAAATGAGGATCCTCATGTCAGAGACAGAAAAGATGGCATTGTGTGTTATGCAGTGACAAAATAGTTAGAAAGAAGAACAATTCTCCAGAACAAAAAAACAAATCCTAGATTCTAGATAAATAGATTAGAAGATCAAACACAGAAGAGAATTGTCAAAGTCATTGTAAGGCTTTGTTAAGGTAATATAAGAAAGAAGAGCTCAGAAAAATGACGACCTCATTTCAGGCAAAAGTAAAAGCAATAAAAAGAGTCCAGAAATTCAGGCAATGTTGGACAAGTCAAATGTTTTTTGTTTATTTTTGTTAGAAGCATAAACTTCCTATAACTTTCTTGGTTAACTTACCTTTAAATATTGGTCAATATTACAATTCATGCCAGTGCCCACACCAATAGAAATTGAATCCATTCTTACATATAAGGAAGAAACCAATCATCCCTGAAGCCTATGATTTCACAATGTGTTGACTAAACAAAATTATCTAAGAAGAACAGTGAAGAGATAGGTTTAACAAGTGTCTTCTACAGCATACAAAAACTTAATGATGCCTATATTTTAGGCATGCAATATCCAATATCTTCTCTCACAGATTTACACATAACTTAAAATCTTCCAAATATATGTCATTTTGTTTCAAGTCTCTGTACGTTTTGATGCTCCTGCATTTCTGATCCCTGACACTCTGAGATCTTGTCTACGAAACCAATGCTGATTTGTCTTATTAGACTCCACTTATTCTTCTGAAACAACCTTTCTTAACCTCTTTGAACTTTCTTTTCCAAGACCAGTAGAGTTTACCTGTTAATTTTTATGTCATGGCGATGTACTGGAATTATGCTTTTTCTAACACTTTACCTCACTTTTCCTATTAGGTTTCTTAATGTGGCTTATGTTTACCAAATTTTAGGTGCCTTTGAAACAAGGTTCTGTGTCTTACACATTGTTTGACTCTCAATACCGAGCATTTAGCACACTAAATCAATATTATCAAATAGTTGAATAAAAATAAACAAAAAAGATTTATTTAATTCATTGACTGATAAGATAGTATCACTTTTAACTCAGTGACATTTTGAAATAAAAAAGTAATCAGCATATTGTAACCAATGATGTTTCTAATAATGTTTCACTTCATTTGGATTGATTTTTCGACTTATAGGTTTCTTTCTCTATGGAAGCTAATTAGTGAGGTGGCTAATTTTCTCCACCAGATTAAAATCTCTTTAATCTTCACCCAAATTTGAATAGTTTTTAGTACTAAAGGAACTTTATTTTTTCCTTGTTATGCTGATGATAGAATTCAATTCATTTTAAAACTGTCTGGTTCTATAAATAGTTACTTTCATGAAATACTATTTGCTCTTTTATATTTTCCAACGGTTCTTCTAAGGATCATTGTGTTAGAATACCGTAATACTCAGGGTTCTCGGAGAAACAGGACCAAAAGGGCACATAGACAGACAGAGATAGATAGATAGATAGATAGATAGATAGATAGATAGATGATAGATAGATAGACTTATTTACAGCTATAGATTGATAGTTCCACATATAGGGAGATGTATTATAACAAATTGGCCTATGGGATTACAGAGTCTGTCAAGTCTCAAGATCTGCAGGGTGAGTCAGCAAGGCCTGGCACCCAGGCCTTTGAGGAAAGAATGCTGTAATTCTAGCCCAATGGCTGGTAGTCTCAAGACCAGGAAATGTCAGTGTTTTGATTTGAATTTGAAGGCAGGGAACAACAACAACAACAACAACGTTACAGTTCGAAGGCTATCAGGTAAAAATCATTCTCATTTAGTAGAAGGAGGGCCAGCCTTTTTTTTCTATTCATGCCTTAACTGATTTGAATGAGGCCCACCCACATTACTGAAGGCAATCTGCTTTATCCAGTCCATCAAGGTAAATGCTAATCTCACCTTGAAACACCCTCACAGAAACGCACTAAATAATGTTTACTAAATATCTGGTCACCTTGTGACCCAATCAAGTTGACACATAAAAATGACCATCATATACAGTGTGCCTTTTATTGCATTTGCGTTGCACCTATAAAGTTTCTGCCTATAACAAAAATGTTATAATCACTTCAATTCTCACATTCAGGTATTAAAGTTACTTTTAAAAATCTAGAAGAATCTCAAGTCCTTTTAAGAATATGGTATGACCATAGTTGGCATCAGCTGTGGGAAAAGTCAGAAAATAATTGAACAGCAAATGTCAGCTGAGCAGAAATACAGCTCAACTATGAATGAGCCAGAGGAAAAATGAGTTATGCCTCTACGGTGAAAGGGAAGAAAAGAAACTAAGTTCTTAGAGAACCTGAGCTTTCTGCTAAATTAAAAAGCAGTTCTAACTTGACTTTAATTTGAGTATGGTGAAAAGACATATTTACAAGGATTTAAAATCCTTCTGCTGATAAAGTATGCCAGCTAAGGAGTCTAGGCCTAAATTCTAAATCTCATCTGACTTAAAGCTTTCCAAAGTAGCCTAATTTTAAATGTATTTTAGATTTGTTTTTTCTTGAGTTTTCTAGTAGAGTCTCTGTTGAGTGAGTACAAACTGGATTAGCTTTATCCCTTAGATTTGATGAACCGCAAGGAGCGGGGAAGACGGAAGGAACACATAATCCTGTGAAGGTAAAAATTTTAGGGTTACTTAATGTATTATTTATATTAGTAAGAAAAAGTTTTACTGTATTTATATATTAATAGCCAAATTCATTGCTTTAATGCAGTAGAAGTTTCCTTCTTTCTTACTCTTGGGAGGCCAAAGTGGGTTTTCCTGGTAAGTGACCAGCCGTTGATATGACCATACAAGGACCCACATCCAATTCCCAATTGTGTTTGCTCTGCATTAAAAGCCTGAATCCCCTCCATTAGAAGTCTTGAATCCATCAAGAGTGTTGGGTAAAGAAGGTGAAGAATCTCTCAGGGGAGGTGATTCTCCCCCTAGGAGGTGGGGCCAAAACTAGAAGTGATCATTATAACTTCTAATGACATTCCCTTTGCTACAGCTCAGTCACATAAACATAACTCACAGAAATGAGACTAGGAAAGTGATATAGATATGTAGAAAATTGCAATAGAAAATTAAGGTTCTCATCTACTATGTAGTATATAAGTCTATCATATGTTTCTTTAAAGGAGAAATGTTTTGCAAAAATTTGCTAACACATACATATAAATTGATGTTAGTATTTAAAAGCACACAAAATATTCCTAAAGGCATATAATAAATAGTCATGGAATTTCACCCAGAAGTATAAGACAAAATTATAGAGGTAATATTTTTATCCCCAAGTTAACAGGAAAAAAAAGTCACAAGTTAGATTATAATTAAAAATGCAGTTTTCAAAAAAAAACTGATAGGAATAAATAGGGGTTTCAGAAAAGATAGTAAAAAGCACAAAAAGCCTGGCCTCTTTGTCAGATGTCAGTGAAATTAGGAAAAATGATAAATTACCCAATGTATTTCGTTTTGCTATTACAATTTAAAAAGAAAATTATGAAAATACACATTGAGCCTGAATGCCGATTTCAAAAGGCAAATATTAATTTTGAAAATTAAAAGGCAAGGCATTTAGATATGTAAAAAATTAGGATAAAAACTATAATCTTCCTCAACCAAATTAGTTTTATGTATATTTAAATACATATATTTAAATATATGCAATATGTGAGCATATTTGTCAATTTTTGCAAGTGCATGTTATATATATTATGTATTATATCTAATGACAGAAAAGTGATTTTAAGCCTTATACAACTAACATTAATGTTGGCTATAAATTGGACTACAGCCCATAAATAATTTGATAAGTGCTTATTAAGCTTATGATACTATCACTATGTATTATCCAATGTAAAGGGTCATTTATTTAAGTAATTATTTATATGAAAATATTTTATGTTGATTTAGAGACATCATGAATATATCATTTTAAAATAAAGTATAGGGACAATAGGAGAAAATAAAATTTTTATGAGATTTTAAAACTTCCTCAAAGAGTCTACCTTTTCAGAATTACATTTTTCTTTTACCCATTCTTAATTTAATATTTGTATATATTTTTTCAAATTAATAAATATAATCTATGAATTCGGCCTCATTGTAAAAGGACAAACAATTCAAGCTTTATTCATATAAAAAGTCAAATTTTTCTCCAGCTCCATCAAAAAGTTAACTCAATAACTTTGCTGGAAAGTAGACATTATTATGAATTTTTTGTGAATCCTCCAAGATATATAAGCACTTTTTATTTTGGTATAGTTTATACACAAATTGCACATATTTAATGTACATCATGTGATTAGTTTGCCATATGAAAACATTTGTCATACCATCACCACATCAAAGCAATAGCCACATACATCACCTTCCAAAGTTTAATTATGTCTTTTTTGGTTTTGAGTTGTTTACTTGTCTTGTGTGTCTTTATTTTTGTTTCTCTTTGAAAGAACCCTTAATATAAGTTCTATTCTCTTAAAAAGATTTGAAGTGCACAAAACCATCACTATGTTGTACAGAAAATCTCTAGAACTTATTCATTTAGCATAACTGAAACTTTATATCCATTGAACAAGTCCCAATTTTACCTACTCCTTGCAATCACTATTATATTCTCCAGCAGTATAAGTTTGTCTGTTATAGATAACTCAAATGAGAAGAATCACGCAGTATTTGTCCCTCTGTGATTGGCTTATTTCACTTAGCATAATGCCCTTCAGGTTCATCAACATTATTGAAAATGGTAAGGTTTCCTTTTTTTTAAGATTGAATAATATTTTATTGTATGTATATGCTACATTTTCTTTATCTATCTATTTATCAATGGACACTTAGGTTGTTTCCATATATTAGCTATTATGAATAATTCTGCAATGAACATGTGAGTGGAGATTTCTCTTCAAGATCATGATTTTAATTATTTTGTGCTGTGATCTAAATGTGCCCCCTCAAAAATTATATGTTGAAACTTAATCACCAATGTGGTGGTATTAAGAGATAGAACTTTTAGCAGGTGATTAAGTAACAAAGGAGGAGCCCTCATGTACAAGATAAGTGTCCTCATAAAATAGTGCAAGAGAGCTGTTCGCCCCTTCTACCATGTGAGGAAGCAGCAAAAGGCACCATCTTGGATGCTGAGACTAGCCCCCACCAGGCACTGAATCCACTGGTGCCTTGATCTTGGTCTTCTCGGCCCTCAAAACTGACAAAATAAATTGTTATTCTTTATAAATTACCCAGCCTCAGGTATTTTGTTACAGCAGCAAGAACAAACAATGACATGTTAGACATAAGAAATTGAACCCTTATCTTAAACCATACATGATGTAAATGTATTAAAGATGTAAACATTATGACGTAAACTATAAAACTAATTGAAGAAAACATAGGCAAAACTTGTTGATATTTATTTTGTCCAGTGCTTTTCTGTGATATAACATATGAATCACATTTTAAGTCAAAGCCATAGATACAACATATTTTTCCAAACATTATCACCTCTTTCCAATAAAGACTTATGAGAATATAGCATTTTTAAAGTGATTTTTTATAATGTTTTTCTTCAGGATATTCAATATTTTTCCAAGATGTTGACATTCATTTTTGTGTTTTGATATCTATTCCGAATCATTATTTTCTGCTAGTGAATATTTTCACCTAACAACTAGAACTTATGTGCCTGCTTTTACTCTTTCTCAGTTTGTTGACTCAACTGTCGAGAAGTTATAGTTCGACTGTCACACCACCAAGGAAAACATTTAAAATTGGTAGCACATGTGAGGTTGCTAGCAATTTAAAATGGCAATTTTAAATGCCATTGATTGCTGGATAATTTTAGAGATATTGAAAAGTTAAAAATATACTTCACATAGTAATATGAACTTACGTCCACATGGACTCTTGAACTTTTCTTTCCTCAAATCAGTTCATGGCTAGTTTATTGTTCAGTGACATAAGAAACATTTATGAAAATATTAAAGAATCAGAACATAAGACCATTTTCCATCTTGCTATTGAATATGAAATTCTTACAAAAATATATAATTAAAATTATGATATACTTTATGGGATCAACTACATTATAGTTAGTCATTAAATAGGGTTACATTCCAAAAGGCTCATCATGTTTGGTTCTGTAAAATAGTTTGACCGTGGACAGAGTCTTGTTTGACAATTATAAGACAAATGCTTATTTTGTATTCAAAAATGTTTGAGAATTTTAGTATATCCTAAGAAGCATTTAGGGTGTACAACAATGATGGGTTGAATTTAATTGCTGATTTTCAATTACGCCTCTGAGAAAATCGAGGTGACAGGCAGGCACGGTGGCTTATGCCTATAATACTAGCAATTTGGGAGGCCAAAGGGGTGGATTTCCTAAGCTCAGGAATTCAAGATCAGCCTGGGAAACATGGCCAAACCCCGTCTCTACTAAAAATACAAAAAATTAGCCGGGCATGGTGTGCGTGCCTGTAATCCCAGCTACTCAGGAGGCTGAGGCATGAATATTGCTTGAACCCAGGAGGCAGAGGTTGCAATGAGCCGAGATGGTGCCACTGCACTCCAGCCTGGGCAACAGAGAGTGAGACTCTGTCACCAAAAAGAAAAGAAAAGAAAAGAAAAAAACAAAAAAAATGGAGGTGACACAAAATGATCAACTACACGTGCAACAGAGCATAAAATAATTGGGAACGAAATAGAATGCAGGAAGTATGCACAAAAGGGAATACTGAATTTTACCGAGATACTATGAACATTTTCATAGCTCAGACGTACAGATTTGCTACCACAGTGAACACCAATGGATAAGACTATCTCAGGCAGAGGAAATAGCACGAGCCAAGACACAGAAGTGTGAAGCCACATAGGACGTTAAAGATAGAAATCATTTGGCCCTGTTGAAATTGTTTGCTGAATTTAGAAAAATGTTATATTAGAAAACGATAAATAATGTGACTAGATCATAGAGGTAAAATAAATAAAAAATGTGTAAACTCTTCTGAATAGTTAGATTTATTGGCACAAGATAGATCCATGCAAGTACACAAAACATTTCAACTTTATCATTGACACATGATGCAAAAATAAGTATTTGTTGGTATTATGAAAGATAGATTAGAGGTAAGTATTGAAAGATAGAGTTAAGTATTGAAACAAATTAATTGGCAGGTTACAAAAGGAGGCCAAGCTCAAGATGATGAATTTTAATAAATATAGTAAACAGGCTAATAAATGTTAAGGAACACAATAGAGCAAAATTGTCAATTGACTAGGAAATGGTTAAGGAAGAGATGAAAGTTGATTAATGTGATTAATTAATACAGAAATCCACTGATTAATGATAGGATTTTTTTAAAAGGCTCAATTTACAGGCTCTCTCTCCATATATACGTGTGTGTGTGTGTGTGTGTAGGTAAATATTATTGCTATATTATATATAGATGTCACATATATACATATGATGATAAAGACATGGTAATGGAGCATGCTACTGTAGAAAACCAGCTTTTGACCCTTAGCTACGAGATCATAATAAGTTCCAAATGTATTTGGGGAAAACACATCTGCTAACAATGCCAGCAAGTTACAACTTGAGGAAGATTAAAACTATTTTAAGCTTTAACAAATAAGTACACAAACCTCTTGAGCACACTGAATTGTTCACTTATGAGCACACTACACAGACCTATGAGAATCTGTGCATCATATTTCCCTGAGCATGGAGAAAAAGAATAGTCACGAGTGCCTGTTATTCTAACATGCCCTAGAATTCTTAAATAATAGGTATCATTAAAAGGAGATCTATTTTATTTAAACTTGTTAAGCTTAAATAGGATGAGCTAATGGGGGATACTTTTCTATCGTTCTTGACTTACATTGTCATCCTCCAAGATATCACTTCAAGTTGCTAAATCCATCTATTTATCTATTTATTATTTTACACTTGAAGTGGGGCCTAATATAATTATTTTCAAGTGAATGGTAGTAGTAACAATAATTTCTAATAATAATTGATAAATAATACATTTAGAGTAAATATCATTCCTGAATCATTAGATGTCAACCGCAAATAGAGTTAATATAGAAACAAAGAAAGGACAAGTAAAAGGATGCCAAGGTAATAAAATATTTTCAAATAATATTGTAATGAATATGTAAAATTTGCTAAAATAATAAAGTAAAAATTATTTAAAGCATCATAAAATGATAAGTTTCTAAAATAAGAAAATCCTGCACATGTATTAATATAATTATTCTTCACTTTTTAAAAGCAAAGAGCAAAATATACTTCAGAATATTTGATGTAACAACTGCCTGAAAGATTTTTCTCTGAAAATCTATAACAATTTTTAAGTCTCTCAAATTACATCATCAATCAAGTATCATTTATACAGACATTACTTTTTAAACTATCGTTTTCTCTTAGAATATCAAATGCTTTGATGATGTGCTGAAAATGATTTTGATACATTAAGGTGACATGCCAAAAAAATTTTCACATACTTTTTAATGCTTTTTTGGTGTTTTTCCATTATTTCAAGATTAATTCAAAAATAATATTTTGGCTGGGAAAATTTTCATAATTTGACTATGTACTTTGTTTTGCGACCCTTATTGACGTAATAATACAGTAAGAAGTTCATGTAATGAAGTACTGGGAATTTATGTTGTTTGAATTGAACATTTATTGATAAGGCATCCCATTCACAATTTGTAAAATAAAGAGATTCATACTGTAATGAATAAAATTTGTTCTCTCCCTGGGATTCAGAAAATTCCTTATTTACACATCATTTAACTGATTATACTCAGATCTTATACTAGTCATAATATGTGGCTGCTCTAATATTCAAAGATTAGATTTGAATCCAACTTCCTCTTATGATTATAGATTTTCTTTTATCATTTAGAGACAAAAAGAAGTCTCCAAAAGTAGCTGAAACTTTTCAGAGATTCCTCGCTTTTCCCATGGGTTTAAATTAGGGTGAAGATAGTCTAACCTTAGCTATAGACCAAGCTTTAGTCAAAATGATTTTAGAAGGTGCATATTATTCCTTTAGAAATTAAATCACTAATTGGTGTGTATAAGACTATCATTAAAAAGCAAACATAGCAAAATTATCATTAGATTACCTGACCTTCAAATATTGTGAAAAATAACCCTTTTTTTCTATTTCATTTTTTTTTTTTCCTCAGGATATTTGTGTGTGCCAAATCCTTAGCCTGCTATTGTCAGAAACCATTGACAGGCCTCTTTAAAAATATTAACTTATCAATCACAATATTAGACCCATGTCTGAAAGAAAGCCATGTAAAATATTTCTCCAAAGAGTCATGAAAAAAAGGAGCCACTCCTAAGAATCATTTGTGCTGCATTTTGTCTTGCTACATCAGGGTAATAAACTGGGTTTGGTTAATGCAAGGGTGTTTTCTCAGTTGTCCTTTGTGGGTAGATAGTGTTCACATCTGAGACTCTTTCATCACCAGCTGTAGAGAACAACTATCTGCGAACAATGAAATGTTATGCTGAATACGAGCTTAAAACTTTTGTTGAGCCCTGTGTTGCTGTTTATTTTCATTGGTAAAATCAAGTACAGTCATTCTTCGGTATCCATGGGGGATCAGATCCAGGACTCCTGTGGATGCCAAAATTCGCAGATGCTCAAGTCCTTTATATAAAATGGCATCATATTTGCATATAGCCTGTGCATATGCTTTTGTATACTTCAAATCATCTCTCGATTACTTATAATACCTACTACAATGCCTACAGATCACTTTATTTGTGTGAATTCAACACAGTACTCAGCACCTGGCAAATTAAAGTTGTGCTGTTTTGGGACATTGTGGATATATTTTTCCAAATATTTTCCATCTGCTGTTGGTTAAATCCGCAGATGGGGAACCCAGAGATACAAAGGGCCAACTGTATATTATTTAGGATTCTGATTGGTCTGTGTAAGCCTGTGTTCCATGATGAAGTCCAGGCTGTGTCTTTATTTTCTATTACTTCATTCTCTTGTGTTGATGAACTTGATGTTTACACTTAAAGAAAATGGCAAGAAGAAGATGCTCAATAAACCTGACAGCTTGAACCAGCTCCAAAGAATAACAAGTAGAATTTCTGAATGAACTGGTGTGCTTTGAACACAAAGACTTGAGTCATCACTCAAGACCTTGTATAGACTCTTTCCTTGCCTTTCTTGGTTTCCCTGAGAATTGATTTGATTTTTCCATCTACTGGGAAGAATTGATTTGATTTTTCCATCTACTGGGAAGTACAGTATGTCAGGCTCACATGTGGTGATAGCTGGCATTTGGTTAAAATCTATACATGAGGTGCAGAAGTAACATAATTTTTCCACTATCTCAGTTTTTACAGGGTTGTCGCAGTTGAAGTACTCACTCCAACCTGAGCAAACTTATGCTTCATACACGCACTCCCATCTTGTCCTAAATATTATTTCTAACAAAATTGCACATTTTTACTAAAGACAACTTAGCACTGCTGTGGCCATGTTGAGGAAACTTCGATATGACTTAGACAATCTTATAGATGTCTTAGAAGGTAAGGTACAAAATACCTAACATTTAATGGTCAGCCTTTCTTGATTGGCACGTGGAAAAATCAAAACCTAATTCGGACTCCAAAATCATTTTCCTAATTTTTTTTTTCTGGTGCAGACTATTCAAAAGTGAAAACAGACAGCAAATAAACAAGCAAACAACTTCAGACAGCTTTACCCTTAGAATTCTCCATCTCCACATCCTGAGCTTTTCCCCACATTTACTCCTCCTACCTCCAAGACAGAACTCTATTTCAAAATTATAATTTCCTTCTATCCTCTATGAAACTGCTTTGAGGTCAGAAATCCATGGCAGGTGGACTTCAGTACATTGACATGGACAATTTGAAGGGCATTGTCAAAAATTTCCCAAATCCATGAGAATAAAGGAAAAAAATTAAAGGGATTCTGAATTTTCTTGGGTCCTTATAATCTCAGTTTTCTGAATTTATAAAACTGAGATTATTTATTAAAGATGGTAATTTAATAGCCAATACTTGGACAGAGATAATGATTGGGAGAGGGGGAACTCCCACGAAGGATCTAAAGGAACATGGATGCTGAAAGTCTGAGAATTGACTTCAAATAGCCCAGGTCATAGTATAAAACCTTATCAAAGACATTTCACAAACTTTAAACTGATTAAATATTGACCTAAATTTAATCTTAGAAACAGTGAAGGCAAAGGATAAATTGGAGATTTTGGAGATTACTTGAAAAATGCTTTTAATGTTGACAAAGTAAAAATTGCCTTGGACAAAATCAAACAGGCCAGGAAGCCTGTAAAGCTCAATATTTTTACAACATTGAAGAGGGATTAAATTCACTTCCACTAAGATTGAAAGCAAACAAAACAACAACAACACTGAAATTTTTAATAGCTGTGGTGGGGGAAATTGGAGGCCTCCTGTATTTGCTAACTGTCTTTACCTAAAGGAAAAGTAAACTTTCACATATCTTCATGACAGAAGGTAGTTTTACAATTTGGAGCAAAGAGCCAACTGAAGTTAGGCTTCTACCCTTTCAAAGAGACTAAAAGATGCAGGAACTTTCTCCTCCAATGTTGACGTTTCAAGGAGGGAGACAGACAGATCTCAGGTTCTTGAGAAAGGCATTCACTGGATCTTAAAACTGGTAAGGAACTTCAAAGGAGAGATATATACATTTCAAAGAGAGCTGAGAAAGAATTTGCAATTACAAGTGTTCTAAAATGTATGCTCTATAAAAAGGGTTGTTAGGGGTCTGCAATAAGAAAGAAACCTGTCTAAAGCTTAGTCAAGCTAAGGGGAACATTAAAACCATCTCGGTCAACATATTTTAGGTATAGACATAATACAGATGTTTCCATTGCACATTCCACATCTTTTTTAGATCAATTTAAACCTGAAATGTTGTCTGTAAGAAAACAAGAAAAGTGGCAAATGTTCCCCTTGACCAATCTATAACATTTAGCTGAATGCTCTACAAATATTCGAAGAAAAAAAATAACAGCAACAAGATTCAGATTCATTTAATGGCTCTTACTCCACAAATAAAACTATGTGATGGATGAACTCCAGAGACAAAATGAGAAGATACTCTTTTATACAAATGTTTCAAGACATTATGAAAACAAATAGGACTTTAAAAACATTTGACCCATCCTTGCTACCAAGAGACAGGAGAAAGATGCTTCTGAGTTAGGATGGAGTGGCTCTGAAGGATTGCAGTATCCAATTAGCATTGATTCCCTTAAGGAAAACTGGCTCTAAAGTATAGAAAGAGAAAGCAGAGCTTTTGAATAGCAAAACTGCTACTTTGACAACAGTAAATTCTAGTACAATTTCTATATCTCTCTTGGCATTCTAAGTCTACTTGAGTGGTCTGGGATCTCTAATTCCCCCAGGTACTTTTACTCATCCAAATTGTACCTGTTTCCTTTGGGCTTCTAACAAATCAACATTGAGTTCCTTCTCTATTTCATTTAACTTAAAAGAAAAGTACCTCCTTTATAAATAAAACTGCCAAACCAAATGCTCATAAAGCTGGCTGTTCTTGAAACAACTGAAGGCTCTGTATTGCTGACTACACATGGATTTTTCTTTCTTCTCATACTTAAGTCAAATTCAACCGTGTGTTTCCAAAGGAGCCAAGGCTTCCACTGGTGCTGGGAGAATACTGGGCCTCAGTCCATCAAAGAAAATATTAACTTACCTAAGTTAATAGCCAAACTTGCCTGATACTCTTCAAAGTCTGAAGCAAAAAATAAAGCTGAGTCTCATTTTAGAAAAAGTTACATAGATAGAGGCTCACTGTTCTCTGTGCCAGCCCTTTTTGTAACACCAAAAAATAACGTTATGAATTTAGGCTCTTGCAGCATCTAAGAGATACGAGCAAAATTACGATCTCTCAAAATTTGTGTGTGGGCTTTCATGTAGCATCAAAGGAAAGCTAATCTACCAATAAAAACACTATTAAAAGCCATTGAAAATGCAAAAATTTTCACGAGAATGGACAGAAAGGTCTTCATAATTATGACTTAACTTAAAAAAAATTTGATTTGTTTATTATGCATGCTACAAAGATCATTTACTCTTGTTGATATGTTGAATAAAAATAAATCACAAGTTTAAATGGCATTTTCAATATTTCAAATCTAGAACTATCAGAAAATGTTTTATTACAATGTGATCTATTAACTCATCCAATTTGTTGCCACAATATTATATGCTGCTTTATTTATTTAATAACATATTGTACTTTATTAGAGATCAAATTTGGAAAGAAATACTACACCTGTACTTGCATGATCCTTACAGTGAAAGCCTCCTTAAATTTTGGACCTCAGCTCCCTCATTTCCCTTAGCCTCAAGGATGAGGTGTGGTGGATGCGAGCAAGAACAAATCTGACCCAACAAACACAAGCTGAAGCCCAAGAAGACAAGCTGACATGGGTATTCGTCCTGTTTGTTTCTTGCCTTGATTTTGAGATTGTCTTGTATAAGTTGGGATCCTTCATCACAAAGCTAAACATACCCAGACCAAGAGTCAGAGAAGCTGATGAAGGATCCTCTGAAAGGTGAAGTATTTGCAGTGCCAGCCACTGTGTCATGCTAATAAGGTGAACAAGCAGAGAACTGACAAAATACGTGACCAATAAAATGCCTGTGGCTTTATTTCTGCCTATGTAATCATCTATTTTATGACCCTTCCCAACAGGAAAGGATATTCTAGGAAATGTAGGTCAGCCTAGCCAAATGAACCTATTGCAAACACATCCACCTATTTTTGTATTTATTGAATATGTTAAAATATCTGTATTGACAAAATATGTTAGTTTTTTATTATTTAAAACATCAAACATTCTATAAAAGTATAGATTTGGTACAACTCAAGTAACTAGGGATTATTGTCTGAAAGTAATATAAGAATATTCAAAGGGAAAATAAAGTTGTGTCTAAATACCAAAATTTGCCAATTGTTACGTTATTTTATGAAATGATCATGGCTAGGGAAATACGCAATATTTAGGGATCTAATATACTTTACTGATTAGATTTCAACTAGTTGAATTTACATGCAAGTATTATTTTGGCATTCTATTGTGTTTCTTTAAACATCATCAAAATTTTTTTGCAGTTGATACTTTCAAATTTTTAAAAATTTCTTCATCTGTGAAAAATAGTGTCAAATTCAAAGATTCACAAAAGCAATGCCATAATGCTCTTTAATAATATGCCATTAAAACTATGTTGTTTTCCTGTTCTTATTAACTAGGTAGAACTCATTCTTTAGACAATGATCAATATATCCCAGCAATACGATAATTATAATGTTTAAATATGTTAATTTGTAAAAGTGCAAATATAAATCCATATGTGTTAGATATATTTATTTTCTGGACATACTTATCTTTTAATAAAGGCTTACATTTAATTTACGTTATTTACTTCTATATGTCCATCTAAACTAGAATCTATACATTTCTAAAAAAATGAATATTTTGTTACATTAAAAATATCAAGTAAATTTAGGCTCTGCTATTAACACCCATTATTATGTAGGCAGTCACAAAGCATACAATGATTTCATAATGCCTTCATGAGTTTCTATGGTGATAAGGAGCTTGCATTGATAGACAAAAAGAGTTGAATAAGTGATAGTATCTCTTGCATTATAACATCTATTGTCATTATCTGTATAGCTCTTTCATCTCATACATTGTTCCTAAATCTTCTTAAAGGGCCTAAAAACTTAAAATAGACTCTTTTGTGAAAGTCCATAGGATCTGCAGCTGGGTAATTTGTTCATCTCTAGCAGTGCTGAAATAGCCCAATGACACCTAAATGCACTCCCTGGCATACTTGTGAGATTGCTAACACATCAATTATAGATGTCTCTGTTAAAGTTTTCTGGAATTATGTGTCCCAGGGAGCCAATCTGCAGGCTTAAAGGCTTTGATATAGCTATCGATTAAGCTGAATTTGGACTTTTCATAATTGGAAAATGTTAATTGAAACAAATTCTCATTTTTCAGTACAGCTAATCAGTTCCGGTCTTTAGCATATTCATTCCAAAATTTTCCCCATTACATTTCAACATTTCACTGATGACCTTCATATGAAGTTGAGTGTGCTATTATCAAGTAAAGATTTTCGTCTGATAGAAGAACAACATAATAGCTGGTACATGGAATAATTTTACTGAAAAGAGAAAAGACATTATGTCATTGGAGTGCCATGTACAATTCTGTTTGATTTTAATCACCCTCCCCCCAACCATAAATTTGCTGGGTACATTATATGCTGGGACAATGTCTGAAATCAAAAATGTATGGTTTTCTGGTTACCTAGTGGAATGGCTATCTGGACTGGGGCACATGGTTTAAAC
Organism: Pongo pygmaeus; assembly: GCF_028885625.2. Taxonomy (NCBI): domain Eukaryota; kingdom Metazoa; phylum Chordata; class Mammalia; order Primates; family Hominidae; genus Pongo; species Pongo pygmaeus. The sequence continues at coordinate 27,703,092 of NC_072377.2, forward strand.
TCAAATTTAAATAGGACTTTTCTATTCTCCCCAAAACTATATACATATAAAATTAGTTGTTCAATAAAACATTCCCAAAGTTCACTGACTTAATGAAACAAATGTTTCATTTTCCAATCTTACCATAATTTAATGTAGAGGAATGTTAGGGCAATAGTGTTTGCTCAAGGCAGTCATTCAGATTCCTAGTGTCCTTCCATTTTTAACATGTGACTTCAAATTTGCCCTGAAATTATTCAGCTGGACTCTATGGGAAAATATAATATAGAGGATCCCATAGGAAGATATTGAGACCAGACCTTCAGATAAATTGTTTTCATTATTTCTATATTTATTCCGTTGTCCCTTAACTCATGGCTCCTTCTAATTGCAAGATGGGTGGAAAATGCAATCTAGCAGTTGCATGGAAGCAAAGGAAATGCATTAATATTGGAGGATTATCATTCTCTGCCATGATTCTTTATCTCTTATCCTTTACCTTTAATATTCAATTCCCTACACTCTTTGCCAGGTACCTTTATTCTTAATGTACAAAGTGCTTTTGCTTTTATTTAATATAGATGAATTTAATTTGTTTTATTTTATAATAAAATACTTATATGATTTTGATCAGCATGTTCTTTGACAGACTACTTGATAACCACACTGTTATTTGATTGAGGGTTTTGAACAATTATTAAAAATATTATAGTTAACATATAATCTGGAAAAATAAATGAAATTTTAAGTTAATGACTAATTATAGAAATAGTCTTTAGACAGGTAAAAATCCTCATCCTATCAGGTAATGGTGTTTAGACCAACACTTTGCCTTACCTTGTCTTTGAGTAGTTACTCAGGATGTACTATTAATTACATCTTATATTATGGACAAGTGAACATGTATAGAGTCTCTAGCCCAATTGGAAGAGTGCAAAATGGTCAACATCAACAATAAAACTAAAATAAAATCTGTAGAAATGACTAAGAAACATTTTTCAAGGTGCTGATTGCATCTTCACATAGATGAGGCAATGGCATTATCAGTAAGCCAGATTCCTGGACATGTAAAGTGTAATTACTGTTGTACTTCCTGCTTTATGCTAATTTATAGCTAATGAGTTGGATCTTTTATTTATTGCAAAAAAAAAGTGCTTTGACTGCCTGTTAGTATCTTTTCTCCTATTATATCATTTATGTTTTGCCACAGTGATGTTTTAACTTCAGTTCATAATTGTGAGGTTTTAGAATTGGCTCCAGGCCATTGGTATAAATAGTATCCCAGAACCACAATAAAAACAAGGAAGTACCTGGACATAAAACTGAACAGTAAATCTACTAAGATCTTTCTTTTCTGTATTTATTTCATGCAGCTTGGTTATAATAACTCAAAGAAAAGTTTTTTTAAAAAACAAAAGTACTCATCTGAACCAATAATAATATACAGCTTAAGCAAAAGTTGTATCAATAATGGTCTCTGATAGTCAAATCCTGCTACATCTGAGCATTTAATGGTATTTTCACTCTGTTGAGAAAATATGTAAATTTTATGATATGTTACATCCTTGGCATAAACAGAAATGATCAATGTCTCTTGAGGCCTTGAGAGGAATTTAAGTGAATATTATTAATCAATTAATCAATCAATTCAATCATTATAACAACCATGCAATATTGGCAGTATTATCATCCTCATTTTATAGAGAAGATTTCAACAAATGGAGGCTAATATTGGGTTTCAGCATTTTCCAAATTATTTCTATTCCTTTTCCAGAAAGAACCAAACGTAAATTTTAATTATTATTTACAAAGAATTCCTATCAAGATATCCATGTAATGTTGACTCCCAAAAAAGGTCACCAGAAAACTTACTAAGTAAACTAAAGTCTATGCCAATGCAGTTATGGAAAACACCATTTTGAAAGAATCTTAGTAAATCTCCAAAGAGGATGACAGAGGAAGATATTTATGTGATTATTAGGATCTGGAGGCCAGGTAGTTTAAAACAAGTCTTTCAATGTGGGAAACTGTTTGAACTAGAAATGTTATTGACATCAAAGATTAGGATAGTTGGCTGGGGTGGTGGCTCATGCCCATACTCTCAGCACTTTGGGAGGCTGAGGAGGGTGGATCACGAGGTCAAAAGATCGAGACCATCCTGACCAACATGGTAAAACCCCGTCTCTACTAAAAATACAAAAATTAGCTGGGCGTGGTGGTGGGCGCCTGTAGTCCCAGCTACTTGGGAGGCTGAGGCAGGAGAATTGCTTGAATCTGGGAGGAGGAGGTTGCAGTGAGCAGAGATTGTGCCACTACACTCCAGCCTGGTGACAGAGTGAGACTCTGTCTCAAAAAAAAAAAAAAAAAAAAAAAAAAAAATTAGGATAGTTGACACAGATAATAAATGGTCTTGATAAGTAAGCTATTGTCTTCTAACTAAATTGTTTGCCCAGGTGAGCAAAATTTTCTCCTGATAGGAACAATATACTTTGTCATATATTGGCAATATCTATTTATTGGTTTGTAGCCTTACATTCCTGTGCAAGAATATCTAGGGAAAAAGTCAATACATATTAAAATGGTAGGAAGAGTGTCGTTCAGTTCTCAGTTGAGATGGTTAGACTATGTTAATGCAAGTTATTTCAATTGTCACCACCATTTTTGGAAAAGAAAATTTCTTATTATGTGATATGAACAAACTACACTTAAAAAGACCTGTGAGAAATTTTTGTTAAAATGTGTCCATTTTCTCTAGGGTACTTACATTCAGAAAGGAAACAGATCATTGATTGTTGTCTCAAATTAAAAAAAAAAAATCCTGTATCTTTGGCCTTCATCACAGTTATAACTTCCTGCTTGAATACGTGTCCTATTGTGAAAATAACTGTTATCAGCCTGGGACTTTACTGTCAAATACAATAGCCACTAGCCTCATATCATTATTTAAATTTAAGCTTTAATTATTTAAAAATTAAAAGGCAGTTTCTTAGTCATGCTAATCAAATTTCTAGTGCTCAAGAGCCACCTGTGTCTAGTGACTATCATGTTAGACAATCCAGAATTATAGAACATTTCTAACATCACAGAAAGTTCTATGGCACGACATTAATCTCAGAATTCTTTATATTCTGAGAGTTAGCTTAAAATATAGTCACCTTTTACAAAGCATAAATATCCTTTCTGGGCTTTTGGAACAATAGTCTTATGTATGGGTAGGACCAGTGCAATAAAATCTCCAAGTAGTAGTATTTCACATTAATTATTATTTTTATGTGAAATGACAGTGTATTATAGGTTTCAATTTGGCATCAAATTCCCATTGGGCTCTCGTGTTTTCATTTCATATTTTTTGATAAAAAGATATAAGAGGGAATGAGAAGTAAACACTTTTTCTCTTCAAGTTTCACTGAATGTTCATTAGATATTTATGGGCCCAGTGAAAAAAAAAATACCACTGAGTCATTTCTGGGAAATGTGAAAAAACCTAAAAGCAATCCCAACATGTGCTATAACATTTTAATGTATATTAAAATTAAACACCTATGATTTAATAGTTTTGCTGTATTCCACTGCAGGAAAATAAAAGAAATTTATAAATGAGATTAAAATTTACAAGTATTTGGTTCTACTTGATTAGTTTCATTCAAACACAACACATTAGTTGAAACTGTAGAATATTTAAACTAGTTGATCCCTTCCTGTGGAATTTTTACTTGGTGATTATTAACTACATTTGAGCATTTTGGGTTTCCAATGTAATATGTGCTCCAGTACAGTTACCACTATCTGATAAAATCAATAATGGTGCTTTTTTTTTTCTTAAAGTGACCAATATATTATCACAAATTCCTTTAAAAAATACTTTGAAATAGTAAATAACCTAAGCTTATCTTTTAAGCATGAATGAGTCAAGTTTAATAAATTAAGAAGGCAAATGCAATAGACACGCATTATCTCGTGTGTGTACGTGTGTGTGAGTGTGTGTGCACATGTGTGCGTGTGTGTGCGTGCGTGTGTGCATGTGTGCATGTGTGTGTGCGTGTGTGTGTGTGCCTGTGTGTGTTTTCTTTACCCAGTTGCTAACCAGTTCTTAAGGCAAAGCTCATACAGTTATGTTCTTACATTTTGAAAAACATCTCCATAATCTCAGTCTCTCAAAATTTAGTGCTAACATTTTCCTTCAGTCTTTAGTAACTCTAGAATTTTACTTTACCTGCAGCTTTTTAAATGTATAATCTTTTCAATAGAAACACCTGGCTCTTATATCTTTCTAAAATAGTTAAAGCAGGGATAACTTTCCTGGCATCACACTGTGTGCATCCAAATGGCAGATCTTTCAAGATGACACAGATGCATTTATTTTACTCATTTAAGGTGAGTCCTCCAAAACCCTATCAAAAATTCACTAAACACAGCAAATTGTTTTTACTTTTTTCCATAAGATGAATGTACTGGAATAATATCTACCTACTTTTTAATTAAAATTGATTTAGAATTGCCTACTATGAACCAGACACTCTATTAGGCACTTTGATATGTATTTTGCTATTTATTAATCACTAGAGTTCAATGAGAAAGACAGTCAATCTTTGTTTATAAAATTAAGAATCTCAGTATAAAACAACTGTTTTCTAAAAAATTAATAGCTGATGCATGAATTCTGGTTCTACCAAATCCAAGTTTGAATTTAATTCAAATTTAAGTCTCTTAATTCCATATAATATTTTTTAGTTCCTTAGATCCTAAAACTACTTGCAGGCAAAAAATATTTTGTAATTCCAGTTGTAGTATTTAAGTGCAGAAAATGTAATATCCAAAATGTTTCACAAATTGATCTACTTGTCAAAAACTCTTGTTTCTTCCATGTTTAAAGATCTTCTTAACTAGCCATCTAAAGTCTCCTTACTTTAAGTAGATTTGCCTGCTTAAAAATCTATTTTCTATAACTAATTTTTCTGTTTAAGTATTTCATGTAAATTTGCTTTCTTGTGCCTCACTTTTTCCATGCAACATAATGCTCTTGAGATTCTTCTGTGTTGCTGCATGCATCATGATTGATTACATTTTATGGCTTAAAAATTCCATTGCATAATTATACAACAATTTATTTATTCAATCTCTTGTCAATGAATATTTGAGTTGTTTCCAATTTTTGGCTTCTATAAATTATTGATTGCCTTTGGCTAAAAATGAGTAAATTTGATTTCAAAAGGGTATGAGGGAACATTTGCAGTGATTGGTTATTCAAGTGTATATATTCAGGTATAGTTTAATGTTTAAAATGATATCTTAATAAATTTCACAAAATATTTATACTTCTTATGGTAACCAGAATGAGATGTAACTCACACAAATATTACCATTTCACTTCCTTTCTGTAAGCACTGTAATAGTTCCCTATATCATTAAAAAAGAAAAAAATTAAACTTCAATCCGGGCGCGATGACTCACGCCTGCAATCCCAGAACTTTGGGAGACAGAGGCGGGCGGATCACCTGAGGTTGGGAGTTCAAGACCAGCATGAGCAGCATGGAGAAACCTCGTCTCCACTACATATTCAAAATAAGCCATGCGTGGTGGCACATGACTGTAATCCCAGCTAGCTGGGAGGCTGAGGCAGGAGAATCACTTGACACTGGGAGGTGGAGGTTGCAGTGAGCCAAGATCGTGTTGTTGCACTCCAGCCTGGGCAACAAGAGCGAAATTCCGGGTCTCAAAATAAGTAAATTAATTAATTAATTAAACTTCTCAGAATTTATACAAAACCCTTCCCTTACTTGGTTACCAATCCATTACCCACCTTACTTACTTACTAACTACTAATATTTTTAACTTGATCTTCTTAAAATACTTTCATGTTTAAATAATTTAAAGATATATTTAACTTTTCTGCACATTCTACAATAATTTTTCTTTACATATTTCTTGAAATTATTTTCTACATTATTCTCTTTTGTGTAATTTTTACCACACACACACACACACACACACACCATTACCATCTCTATAAACATTATCTTCTGGACCATCATCACCATCTCCACAGCCAACAAAACTGGCAACTCTAGCACTCTGCAAAACTGAGAAGTTGTAATTCATACTTCAGATTTGGACTAGGTGTGGTTATATACTGTTGTTTGTAATTCCTTCTCCACCATTCACAAACTGTGGAACCACAGACAATACAACACATTTTTCTTATCCTCATATACCTCATATACCTCATATACCTCATATACCTCTTATCCTCATATACCTCATTACAAAATAAGGATATTAAAGAATAGTGATAATAATGGTAATATTAATATATTCATGTGAGGATTCACATTGATGATTAAATAAGAAAAGAAATATATGCAGTTCATTTAAGTATATGGCATAAGACAAACACCTATTCAGCATTAAAAACAAAGCAACATGTTGGATGAATTATCTCTCCCTTTGCGAATATATTCCCATCACTTTCCTAAAGCTTTTACCACTGGATATTTTATTTTGTTTGTAGCTATTGCAAATAAAATTATTTTCTTGGCTTCTTTTTCAAATTGCTTCCTCTTGGTAATTTGTATCTTGCAACTTTTACTGAACACCTAAGAAAAACCTTAAGCAAAGAAGTGAAAGATCTCTACAATGAAACTAAAACACACTGATGAATGAAATTAAAGAGGACACAAAAGTGGAAATATATTCCGTGTTCATTAAATGGAAGAATTAGTATTGCTAACATGTCCCTATTACCCAAGGCAATCTACAGGTTCAATGCAGTCTCAATCAAAATACCAAAGACGTTCTTCATAAAAATAGAAAATATAATCTGAAAATTTATATGGAACCACACAAAACCCAGAATAGCCAAAGTCTTCTTGAGCAAAAAGAACAAAACTGGAGGAATTATACTAACTAACTCCAAATTATTCTACAGAGGTATCATAACCCAAACAGCATGGTATTGGCATAAAATCAGACACATAGACAAATGGAACATAATAGAAAACCTAGAAATAAATCCACACTTTTACAGTCAACTCATCTTCAACAAAGCTGCCAAGAACATACATTGGAGTAATGACAGTCTCTCCAATAAATGGTGCTGGGACAACTAGATATCCATTTGCAGAAGAGCAAAACTAGACCTCTTCCTCTTGCTCTATATATAAATCAAATAAAAGTGGATTAAAGAGTCAAATATGAGACTTCAAGCTATAAAGGTAATATAAGAAAATATTGGGGAAAATCTCCAGGACATTGGTCTGGGCAAATATTTCTTGAGCAAGACCTCAAAACAACAGACAACTAAAGTAAAGATGGACAAATGGGATCACAGCCAGATATAAAGTTTCTGCACAGCAAAGGAAACAATCAAAGAAGTAAACAGACAACCCACATACTGGGAGAAAATATTTGCATACTAATCATCTGACAAGGGATTGGTAATCAGAATATATAAGGAGCACAAACAACTCTATATTACTATTTTCCGGAAACAATCTGATTACAAATGGGCAGAAGATCTGAAGAGAGATTTCTCAAAAAAGACACACAAATGGCCAACAGGTATATTAAAAAATACTCACCATTTCTAATAATCAGTGAAATACAAATCAAAACTGCAATGAGTTACCATCACACCACAGATAGACTAGCTTTATCCAAAAGACAGGCAATAATGAATGATGCTCAAAATATGTAGAAAGGAGAAAGATCATACACTGCAGTGAGAACGTAAATTAGTACAGCCACTAGGGACCACAATATGGGCATTCCTCAAAACACTAAAAATAGAATGATGAAATGACCCAGCAATCTCACTGCTTGATATATTTCCAAAAGAGAGGAAATCATTATGTAACTCACGAGACACCTGCACTTGTATGTTTATTACAGCACTATTCAAAATAATAATACTGTTATAAAGACACATGCACATGTATGTTTATTGCTGCACTCTTTACAATGGCAAAGACTTGGAACCAACCCAAATGTCCATAAATGATAGATTGGATTAAGAAAATGTGGCACATATACACTGTGGAATACTATGCAGCCATAAAAAAGGATGAGTTCATGTCCTTTGTAAGGACATGGATGAAGCCGGAAACTATCATTCTCAACAAACTATTGCAAGGACAGAAAACCAAACACCGCATGTTCTCACTCACAGGTGGAAATTGAACAATGAGAACACTTGGACACAGGAAGGGGAACATCACACACTGGGGCCTGTTGTGGGGTGGGGGGAGGGGGGAGAGATAGCATTAGGAGATATACCTAACATAAATGACGAGTTAATGGGTGCAGCACACTAACATGGCACATGTATACATATGTAACAAACCTGCACGTTGTGCACATGTACCCTAGAACTTAAAGTATAATTTAAAATAAAATAGTCAAGCTATGGAATCAACCCAAGCATCCAACAATTGATAAATGGGTTAAAAAATGCAGTACCTATATGCAATGGAATATTATTCCTAAAAACAACTAAATCCTGTCATTTGCAACAATATGGATAAATCTGGAGGACACTGTGTTAAGTGAAATAAGTTATGCACCAAAAAATAAATATTGCATGTTCTCACTTATACGTAGCAGCTAAAATAATTGAACCTATGGAAATATAGAGTAGTTTCCAGAGGCTGGGAAGAGTAGCAGAGGGGTGGCGGGATAAAGTGTGGATGGTTAATGAGTTCAAAATAGAGTTGGATTGACTCAATAAGATATAGTATTCAGTAGCATAATAGGATGACTTTAGTTTACAATAATTTATTGTATATTTTAAAGTAACTCAAAGAATGGAACTGGAATGTTACTAACAAACGGAATGACAAATACTTGAGCAGATGGATACTCCAATACCCCCATTTGGTCATTATACATTGCATATCTGTATCAAAATGTCAAATGTACCCCATAAATATATATAACTATTATGTACCCATAGTGATTTAAAATAAAACTTAAACTACTACATTAAAGTTATCTTAATTTTCCCACATCATTATATTTTTTACTATATTTAAGCATCCCAAATAGATATACTTTTTAATATACCAAGTAAAGATCAGTGTTTTGTAAATAGTAATATCTAAGAATATTTTTGAATTAAATTAAAGTGAAATAAAGAATGTGTGTCTTAAATACAGCACTTTTCTTAAAGCTAAAATAATTAAATTTCTGACTTTATAACACAGTCATATGGGTCAAAATAATTCCTGGGTATGCCTAAACCTTCTTTTTCACATCAATTTGCCATTTGTCAATTTTTCACATTTTCATGTCGTACCTATTTCAGTGGCTTTTTCTCTTTAAATTAATGGTATTTTCTAAAAAAAAAAATTTTTGCCATCTGCTTTTGAGAAAACCTAACCCCAAGTGAAGTGATTTTTATGAAGTCAAAAAATTCATGTTACTATGCATTTTCCTTAGGCTGATTTTAACTACCAAAATAATATTCTAATGTGCTTGTAATATAGATAACCAAGCGGGTTTTTTTCCTTTTTCAAAACTAGAAGAAATTAAATAATTGGAATTTAATTGAAGTATATTATATATCTCACCATAAAGAGTTATTGTAAGACTGATTAAAAAAGGCTGAATAGAGCAAATTATCATGTCCCTCACAGCTTTACATATTTCAAGGAGAGAAATAATACAATTAATTAATTGTTGATTAATTTTTAAATATTATTTACTCAACTGCATATATATGCATAATACTATGCATAATTAATATAAATATTTTAAAATGAAAAAACTAAAATGGGTAATTTAGAAACATAGATTTCTAAGCTTGTCTATAATCTGCATGGAGGCAATTCAACTGATATAAAATTTTAATTTAACTTCTTAATAGATAACTTTATATAGAATAAAGGGAAAGGAGTTTAAAGCTCCAAGCAAAAATGGTTACATGTGTAATAGTTGTTTCACAAATATTTATTAAATTGATAAATAAATATATATCTTATCTGGATAGTAATGCTAAACATGCAATATATGGTAATTGATCCATATCCTAATGAATAGCATATAAAAGCCTGTTTAGGATAGGACCTTAGATATTTCTCTGTAAGTATTCTCATATTTTTGTTGGTTGTATAAATTTATTAAAATAATGCCTGTAACAAATACTCAATAACTGTTAGCGACTGCCACAATTACTACTATTATTAATACCACTAATACTAGTACTAAGTTCTGTTTCTCTCTGTGCCTGTTTTGTTCCCTATAATTGAAGAGAAAGATAGAATGCTTATTTTACAGAATTATCGTGAGTTAATACATGTAAAGATGAAAGGGTTTGACATCAAGAAAATACACTGAAAATGTTGGGTTTTGCTATTTTTGTGTGTGTGTGGAGGGGAGGGCAATTCTAATATTTTTCCACATCCCTTTTTATCCTCTTATAAAATACAAACAAGGCAAACTGCATTATTATTAGGAAGATGTTTACATTTTACATTCCATACATCTGAATTGAGACTTTATTAAATCTAAGGTTTTATTTATCAAGAATCCATAAAATGTAAACAAACTATGCAAATGTGTATTCATTAATATGTACTTTGCAGTATTTTTAAAAAGAATAGATCAACTCAATACCTATCCAATGAAGGATTAGTTGAATTAGAGTATATTAGTAATAAAATGCTAAATACCTTTGACCTTTAAAAATGTTGGTAGGTCTAACTGTACTGACAGAGAGATAGCCAAACTGTATTACCAAGTTTAAAAATTGTTAAATGTATGTAAATATACCATTAAAAATAAATAAATAATTCTGGAGGACTGTTAATTCTTGTACCTGAGAATTAAATTTTGGATTATTTCATTTTTCTCTCTCTTTCTATATATATATATAGACACACACATATGTACACATATATACATATATATCAGTGACTCTTCCCAAATACTCAAATTAAGGTTTACTATTACTATAATTATCAAAGTTTTGAAACTGTAATTTAAACAAAGTTGAGTACAAAAGAGTTGAGAAATGGTTTGAGAAACCTGAATTTTTTGTTTAGTCATATTTATAGCCCTTCAGTTTTATAATATTGTTGCATAATATCTTATTTTGGGTGTAATAAATACCCTCATTGAAAAAAACTTACTCTAAAAAATGAACCAGTGAACTGTCTTGAATTATTTTTCAGGAAGACAGCAGCAGCCCATCCATGTTAAATTCCGAGTAACAAGAAATCATCTTTGTTAAACAGGCTTTCGTTAGTGAGGTACTGATGTGTTTTATTACTCTAATTTTAATAATTTAAACATAGAATCATAATCGGTTCCATCTAAAGCATGAAACGACTTTTTCTAGTATGCCCTAATGTATTTGGTTTGAAGTTAAAATTTCTCAATGAGAGGAACTCTCCTGTGAATACGAAGTCACAACTAAAGGAAAAGCCATTATATCTGGGAGCTTCTGGGGTCAGACCCAGTAACTTCATAAGGTTTAGTGGTTTCAGCTAATGAGATAATTTTCTGGTAGTAATAAGCTTTGCAGACATCCAAGTGAACGCTCTGTATTGTTCATTTTACCTCAGTATAACTATGTTCCTAATAATTGCAATCATTTAAATATATTGATTTTTTTTGTAAGTTTGAAAATGGAAGAGAATTACAATAGATTTAAATTAATTAAAATTTTGAGCAAATCTAATTATGTCTTCTATCTTTCCTTTCAAAAAGTGAAGAAGTCTATGTATAAACTGGTTTGGTTTCCAGGAAAACCAAAAGTGATTTAAATTTAAAAGCAAAAGAAAGGAATTCTTCCTACAGTGTCCAGATCCCAGGGGCTCATTTCCCAATTCCTTTGGCAGAATGAATGAATTCCTTTTTGCAGTTTTCGCTTTCCAACACACCTCTGCTAGAGGCTCATCTTAGAGTCCATGTTTGGAGAAATAGAAAGTAAAAGAAAACCAATACCCAAACAAATAAACTAATGAAACAACCAGGAAATTCACTTTTGGATGAGTTACTTCAAGTTTTCAGTTTCTCTCCTCTTCTGGCTTCTGCTTACTTTCCAAGGTTCTTAGAGAGTTATTTAAATTTTGTTCAGAGACTTTAGTTATAATCTATCAGTAAGAGGCACCAGCTGTAGTGGATTTACTCTGTTTTGGCTGGGATGAAGAGTCAATAAATATTTGATTATTCTGAATTTGGGAAATTAATTTGTTATAAACATAATTGAGAATTGTCAGAGGAGACAATAAGAAATGAAAATTATATCTAAAGGCAAGAAATAGATACCAATAAATTTTAAAAATAAACAGCAACAAGTAAAAATAATAATTAGCAACTTACTTCTTTAAATAAGGAATTTTTGGTATGTATGATTTAAAAGTATGCCAAATGCTTGGAGCATTGACAAAACATTTAGTAATTAAAAGGACTTGCTGGTTTTGAACAAAATAACCTTGAAAATTTTGTAGCAATAAATATAAATTTTAAATTCCTCCATGTAACTATTTGTAATAAATTATTCATAAATTATCCCTATGTTTTACTAACCCAAGTAAAACAAAAAAATTAATTAAATATCAAGAAAATACTTTGTCTGATTTTCACTTTAAACCAACTGACCCTGATAAATTTTTAACATTCAATCAACTTTGTTTAAAATATGAACAGTTTACTATATTTTTAAATATATCATTTGAAAGCAAAATAAACCAATGCAAGTAGAACTCATTTTACTCTAATATTTGTATTAATATTTATAGTGTAACATAAAAAAATTAAATTATTTTTTGCTATTTATTATCTTTGGTTTATTCTTAATGTGCTGGTAATCTAAATATGTTGGCGTGTGCATGTATATGTGATTGTGTTGTTTGTGTGTTTGGATGTACATATTTATATAATAGATAAAATTGAAATGTTTACTTTTGTTTTACTACATATGTATATGATATAATCAATGAAAACAGTGTGCCAACATCAGCTAAATGACAATACAATCAATGACATAATATTTTTATAATTAATAAAATTCTAATTTGTTGAAAATGTTGTCTTCCAGAATTACTATCTAAACTCATTTAAAATAAATGAAACTCTGTAGCCTTATAAAGAAAGTTGTTAATGTTATTTAATTCATGCTAAAAATTTGGTTTAGTTTTTCTTCTTACTCAGGAAAGAAGGCCATTAAAAATTTCTTCATTAAAATTTTTCTTCTGAACTACAGTTTTAGTAAGTGAAAAAGATGCAAAATGATTCACTTTTTAATTTTTTTAAGAAAATGTTTATCTTCACTGAATATTCCTAGAGTGTGCATAAGATAATAGAAAAATCATTTTATGTCCAGTTAATCTCCCATTTTCTTAATAAAATTCAAAATAAGAGAAAAATTGCAAAAAGAAAAATAAGAGAGAGCTGGAACTGACTCCAGAAGTATATAAAATTACCACTAGGAAAAGCTAATTATCCTCCCTTTGCAGGCAAGGGAGAGTACTTATTTGTAGAAAGACCAATTTTGACATACACAGAGAAAAAAGAAGTCATGGTTTAAACAATAATTTATGATTTTGAAAATTTTATTTGCTGTATGATTAACAAAAAAACAAAGGTACAAAAATGTACTCCAAATACAGAAATGAAAGAAGGGGGCATTGTCCATGTTAATCACTATAATGTCTCTTTAAAAGTGAAGACAGACAGAGGATGTGGAGAAATAGAAATACTTTTACACTGTTGGTGGGACTGTAAACTGGTTCAACCATTGTGGAAGACAGTGTGGCGATTCCTCAGGGATCTAGAACTAGAAATACCATTTGACCCAGCCATCCCGTTACTGGGTATATACCCAAAGGATTATAAATCATGCTGCTATAAAGACACATGCACACGTATGTTTATTGTGGCACTATTCACAATAGTAAAGACCTGGAACCAACCCAAATGTCCAACAATGATAGACTGGATTAAGAAAATGTGGCACATATACACCATGGAATACTATGCAGCCATAAAAAATGATGAGTTCATGTCCTTTGTAGGGACATGGATGAAGCTGGAAACCATCATTCTCAGCAAACTATTGCAAGGACGAAAAACCAAACATCACATGTTCTCACTCATAGGTGGGAATTGAACAATGAGAACACTTGGACACGGGAAGGGGGACGTCACACACCAGGGCCTGTTTTGGGGTCGGGGGAGGGGTGAGGGATAGCATTAGGAGATATACCTAATGTAAATGATGACTTAATGGGTGCAGCACACCAACATGGCACATGTATACGTACGTAACAAACCTGCACGTTGTGCACATGTACCCTAGAACTTAAAGTATAATAATAATAAAAAAAATTAAAAAAAAATTTAAAAAGTGAAAACAGATAATCTTCCCATAAGGATTTTCTTCCCTTTTCTCTTTCAAATCCTCTCTCAAATGAAGAATAAAAGATTTCCCAAATAGCCACTGCACCCAGCCAGCATCAATATTTTTAAACATTTTAAAGTTTGAAATAATTTTAGGCTTACAAAAATTGCAAAATATTACAGAGTTTACTTATATTCCTCACTTCATCTAATGTTAATATTTTACCCTGATTTCCAAACACAATTGTCCAATGAAGAAACCAGGGTCTTTGTAGATGTGGTTGATTCTAGGGCTGGGGCAGGCAGGAAGATGTGTCAGAGACACTAGGGGGTTTCAGAAAGTAAGAAAATGATTACGAAGAAGAAGAAGAAAAGGAAAAACCATATTGAAAGGCTCCAGGAGCCAATCTGAAGGATTACCTAATGATCAAACCTGGAGCAATTTGAGAAACAAACATCAATATTTTTTATGGAATGAAGGATATTTTTAAACAAAATGAAAATGTTATGATAAGAATTGGAGTAGGAGAAATGACCTCATTTGGATAGATGGGAAGGAAACAATGTCAAAAGGTACCTCTGACAGAGTTTTCTTTTTGTAATATGGGGTATTTGCAGTAATTGGCTATAGTTGTTGGCTTTCTAGAAGTATCTATGCTTATACACACCCTAGAAAGTCTTTGTGCAAACACCTTTTCCAGTTTGAAGACCACTCGTATGATAAGTAGGGTTTCTGTTTCATATCTACTGTAATAAATGCCAATAAGAAAAGAAACAATAAATTTCAAATGTAGCCAATAAAGACATTTTTATTGAATGTCTACTAAATCCCAGGTACTCTCAGAAGTCCCTTCCTTTGAAAAACTTTTATTATAGTAAAACAAGAGATTATTAATTTTGTAGAGCAGACAATCAGTGAGTTAATTTTAGTGATTTTTAAAGACAGCACTATATACATTATTTGATTCCATACAAGAAGATAAATAAAAATATGCTCAAGTGATTATTAAATTTCCATGGAAACTAGAAGCATATATCTATATAAAACTTGATACTTTATAAATATCAAATTGTACCATTATCTGCAGATGTACCAATTTGTCTGACTTTGCCAAAATTACATAACTGTTTCTAAAACAAATGACTTTATAATGAAAGCGGCACAAAGTGAAAAACGCAGTGTCTATTTTCTACCTTCTATTTTTTCATTTTAAAATAATGGAACAAGCAAAATTTAATGGTTAATTTAAGACTTTAAAATAGATTACATAATACAATATAATATAATAATGCTTTGCTACTAGATTCCAAATACTAAATTTTGATGTCCTTCGGCATTTTAAAGATAAAATTAGAAATCACAATGCTACTATTTATAATTTTGAACATTTTAAAAATAATCACAAAATCAATGTTAGTGAATATTAAAATTTTTACTAAGGATTAGTTTCTGAATTATAATTATAATTATTTTGATAATATGAATTATAAAAAGATCTTATGTAAGTGGAAACAATATTTCTAGCCTTGCATTAATCAAGCCTGGGAAAGTAAAGAGGTTTTTTTCTTTCATGCTTTGTTGCTGCTTTTCTAATTCTTCAGATAAATACTTTGTGTTATTCAGTGCTATAAAAACAGTACTTCTTACAAGAAATAATTCAACTGTTCAAAAATTATGATTATAGTACTTTTATACTAATTATAGGCATAAAATATTTGAGTGAGACAGGTTCAATATTAATCATATTTTGCCTCTTGTAATACAGGTCATATCACGTTACTCATAAGTATTTGTATTATACACAACTTGGAAATAATCATGAGAAAATAACTGATTAATGCATAAAAGTCGAATATTATAAAATTACCTACTACTCACTTCTGTTTTATATAATTAACTTTACATTAAAATGTAACTCAAGCTTCATTATGTAATCACTAAAACACATATATCATTAATTGCATTAACACTGTTTCCACTAAGATAATGAAAAAATTATCTTCTATTTTTATACTTGAATTTGGGATTGTGTATTCAGATTAATCTGTTTCAAATTATTTAGCAATTATGCAACTATTCTTGTTTAATGTACAACTATTTTACCAGTCGTCATCTTTTAATGCAACCTTATCATTATTTTTAAAATTACTAATGTACTAATGTTCTTTTCATTTGTGTAGTCATGTTTATATCAGTCCCAACCTTTGTTGATAGCAATTTGGCAGAAAAAGTCCAGGTTATCAGCCTTTCTGAACTGATGAAAGTGGTTTCCTTAGCAACTGAAGAACTGTAGAATCTCTCAGAACACCTGTTCTTCCCACTCATAATTCCTGCAGCTGAGAAGTATGCACTTGAAAACTGACTTTTTATTTTGATTTTTGCTTCTATATATTCAGCTTGGTTAGGACTGAGAAAGTTTGCTGAGTTTGACTTACTTGCACAGCTCAAAGGACCAAAGAGTCTGCATGCTTTAGACTTATTATTATGACTAGCAATTAGTATTTCATCTCCCCCATCCCTGAAGTATTCCTCATGTATTTTCCAAAGTCCTGAGCAGCCGGCGATAATGGTAAGGTTTGGAAATCCAGCTAGAGCAATGGACATTCTCTAAGTGCAAATGACAAAACGTGGCTCCATTGTCACCCTCAGGCTTTTTATTCAGCCCACATACATAATTCAATGGGCCTGGTAATATAAAAGGGCAATGTGCCTGACTGCTTGAGAAAATGACTGTCATATTTTTAGCTTATAAATTTTTAAAATTATTCATTTCCTTGATTGTGTAAGGTCATTCTCTTTTTCTTAAAAAGTTAACTGAACTTATTCAGATGTATTGTCTATAGTACAGCTCCTAAGGGCAATTAAAAAAAATCAGTCAGTTATTTTCTCGTAGAACAAGTCGAGAAACTTAAAATGTATTTTAATGTTTCCTTTTAACAATTGCATGAAAACTTTCTTCTAATGCCTGGCTGCCACCCCGTCTGGGAGGAAGTGAGGAGCGCCTCTGCCCGGCCGCCCCGTCTGGGAAGTGAGGAGCGCCTCTGCCTGGCTGCCACCCCCTCTGGCAGGAAGTGAGGAGCGCCTCTGCCCGGCCGCCCCATCTGGGAGGTGAGGAGCGTCTCTGCCCGGCCGCCCCATCCAGGAAGTGAGGAGCGCCTCTGCCTGGCTGCCACCCCGTCTGGAAGGAAGTGAGGAGCGCCTCTGCCCGGCTGCCCTGTCTGGGAAGTGAGGGGTGCCTCTGCCCGGCCGCCCATCGTCTGGGAGGTGAGGAGCGCCTCTGCCCGGCCGCCCCATCTGGGAGGTGAGGAGCGCCTCTGCCCGGCCGCCCGGTCTGGGAAGTGAGGAGCACCTGTGCCCGGCCGCCCCGTCTGGGAGGTGAGGAGCGCCTCTGCCCGGCCGCCCGGTCTGGGAAGTGAGGAGCGCCTCTGCCCGGCCGCCCTGTCTGGGAGGTGAGGAGCGCCTCTGCCCGGCCGCCCGGTCTGGGAAGTGAGGAGCGCCTCTGCCCGGCCGCCCCGTCTGGGAGATGTACCCAACAGCTCCAAAGAGACAGCGACCATCGGGAGCGGGTCATGAGGACGATGGCCGTTTTGTTGAAGAGAAGAGGGGGAAGTGTGGGGAAAGGAAGGAGAGATCAGATTGTTGCTGTGTCTGTGTAGAAAGAGGTGGGCATAGGAGACTTCATTTTGTTCTGACTAGGAAAAATTCTTCTGCCTTGGGATGCTGTTGATCTATGGCCTTTCCCCCAGCCCCCTGCTCTCTGAAACATGTGCTGTGTCAACTCAGGGTTAAATGGATTAAGGGTGGTGCAAGATGTGCTTTGTTAAACAGATGCTTGAAGGCAGCACGCTCTGTAAGAGTCATCACCACTCCCTAATCTCAAGTACCCAGGGGCACAAACACTGCAGAAGGCCGCAGGGACCTCTGCCTAGGAAAACCAGAGACCTTTGTTCATGTGTTTATCTGCTGACCTTCTCTCCACTATTATCCTATGACCCTGCCATATCCCCCTCTCCGAGAAACACCCAAGAATGATCAATAAATACTTAATTTAAAAAAAAAAAAGCAGCATTCCCCTAAAAAAAAAAAAAAAAGAATTTTCTTTTTAAAACATCTCAACATATTAAGTAAAAAATGTACAAAAAAAAGGCCTCTATAAACGTACAATACTTTCTATGTAGCGACCCATGTCAAAAAGAAAATCTCATGCAGATAGATTAAAGTTAATTTTCCAAATATTAATCAACCATCTCATCATATCTCAAAATTTTCTTCACAGACTAACATATGCTATTATTTAATTTAATTCTCCACTTATTTGTTGGTCACAATCTCATTTTCTAAGTGTAACATTAAGTAATGTCCTCAAAAAACTAAACTTTAACAATTAATTAAATGTTATGGATAGGTTGTTTATAAAATTTACATGTCCACTCAATATGAAATATGGCACTAATTAGAGGAAATTATTTTCCTATTAGGAGACAAAAAACAGTTGTGTAAAAATGATTTCTAATTGTCCATTCATTTTTCCCCTCAAATATGCCTATTTAAAATGATTTTAAAAACATTTTTATAGTAGGCATTAAACTATTTCGGTGTTGAAATACAGATATTGAAAGCCTATGTTATCGGAGACCCACAAACGATATAATTTCAAGATGAATTATTATTATTTTCTCTTTTTCTCCCTCATATATTACCAATCAAAATCTCTCTTTCTTTCTTTCTTTTTTTTTTTTGAGGCGGAGTCTTGCTTTGTTGCCCGGGCCAGAGTGCAGTGACACGATCTCGGCTCACTGCAACCTCCGCCTCCCAGGTTCAAGCAATTCTCTGCCTCAGCTCCCGAGTAGCTGGGATAACAGGTGCCTGCCACCATGCCCAGCTAAATTTTGTATTCTTAGTAGAGATGGGGTTTCACCATCATGGCCAGGTTGATCTTGAACTCCTGACCTCGTGATCCGCCCGCCTTGGCCTCCGAAAGTGCTGGGATTACAGGCATGAGCCACCGCGTCCAGCTGACGTTTCTCTTTCTTTTGGAAGTTATATATGTGCTGAAAATCCCAAGGAAATAAATATTTATATATCCCTGATATTCTTTAGAAACCCTAGCCCTTGTCATTATTATTAAATTTTGAAATAGGCACAGGAAATTTGAGGAAGAAATAACACGACAAAACTTTAGATTTCATTCTATAGCACTTTTTTTGTGTCAACAAATAACCTTATACATAGATTTGCCCAGGGTCCTGTTCTCTTCTAAAACATCATCACCTCATTCCTCTTTTCTTCTCCTTCCTGATGACTGTCCTTCACTAATGGCAAGATACTCTGTTTTTTTCAACACTGTATCCCCAGAGATTAGCAAAATGCCTAACTTTTAAAACCAGCTTAATTTTATTTTTTGAAAGATCAGTGGAATTACAAAATTATAGTTTTATCTTTTACATACCCATACATTTAGCCAGTTTTTGGATATATTTTATTGTCTGTAATAATTTAAAACCATTCATCTGGAAAACCAAATATTAGAGAGTGAACATCACAGAAAGATTGTATCTCTTACAGTAATTCTACTTGCTGGAACTTAAAAATCTCTAATTTTTTTACGGCTTAACATAATAGATGTTTGTTTCATACTCAAACAGTAGTGCAGTGTGTCATTACACATCTATAGGATGCCTGTATGGTGACTCTGGTACAAAGATTCCTTTTATCTTATGGTTTCTTAAGCCTTCAAAGATCTCTGCTTTCTGCTTTCTTTCTCTCCTTCAAAGATCTCTGCTTTCTTTCTCTCTCTGCTGCTGGGATTGAGCACATGGATTAGACACACTCTCTGTACAGTATTTTTCTTTTTAAAAGACATTTTAAGGATAGTTTTTGAATTTGGAGAAAAATTGAGAAGATAGTACATAGAATTCTTATGTACCTTGCACACAACTTCCCCTATTAATGCCTTATATTAGTGTATTCATTACAACTATTGCACTAATATTGATATAGTATTATTAACTAAAGCACATATCTATAATGTTCTTTTTCTGTTCTATGATCCCACACAGGATACCAAATTACATTAATTGGTATGTTTTTTAGGCTATTCTTGTGATTGTTTTTCAGAATTTCCTTGTTTTTGATGAATTTCGGTGGTCAGATAATTTGTAGAATATTCCCTCATTGCAATGTCTATTATTCTTTCTTATTAGACAGAGATTTTGAGCTTTCAGGAGGAGGGATACAGAAGTAAAATGCCATTTCATCACAATATATCAAGAGTATCTATTATCAACAGTTCTTATCACCATTTATATTGACTCTGATCACCTGGCTGAGGTAGTGTTTGTAGGTTTCTTCACTGTAAAGTTGCTCTTTTCTCTTCGTTCCTTTCTATTTTGTGCTCTTTGGGAAGAAGTAAGTCGGTGCAGCTCACATTGATGAAAAGGGGATTTATGTTCTCTCTCCTTGAGGGCAGGATGTCTTCAATTCTAATCCATCACCACATGCATTTTTCTGGCCTCCTCCTCCTGCTTATCTGTAAACTCCCACTCCATCAGTGATAAAGGTGGATTTTCTCTATTTATTTAACTGTTCAATTTCAGTACACATGTATAGCAGTACTAGAGCTGTTAACCTGGACCCTATTGAGAAATATCATTATCAGCTAGAACACAGTGCCTATGTCTGTGTTTTTTGCTGTTACACAGAATTTATTATTTTCTTAGGTCCACACCTTGCTCCTCCTCTTCACTCTATACATTGAGGCTGTTTTGTATACTCATAATACAGTTGGATCATTTTGTCACAATCTGTGTTCTATTCTTCCTAAATGATTGTTTTGCTATTTGTGTTATGAAGATTCACTTAATATACTGTAACATTCTATGGATTTTGACAAATATATAGTGTCATTTATCTCCATTTGCATTATCCTAGAGAATAGTTTCTCTATTTTAAAAATGCCCTGTGCTTTACATATTCAATCCCTCCTCCTCTTCCTTTCCCCAAAGCCGTGTCACTAATCTTTTCACTGTTTCTAAGATTCACTGGTGTCTTTTTTGACTGAAGAGTTCAGACATTTTATCACTGAAAAATATGCCATTCTATGGATGAATCATAGTTTGTTTATCTCTTCATCTATTGAAGAACATCTTGATCATTTCTAGTTTTTGGCAATTATGAATAGACTGCTATACAGTATTCACATGCAAGTTTTTGTCTAGACATAGGTTTTAAAGTAAGTTGGGTAAATACCAAGGAGTACATTTGATGGATCATATAGTAAGACTATATTGACTTTGTAAGAAACTCCCAAACTGTTTTCTGAAGTGGCCTTTCTACATTGTAATATCACTCAAAAGAAATGAGAGCTGTTAATGTTTTGCATACTCACCTGAAATTGTCAACATCAGATTTTTTTGTTTTTGTTTTTGTTTTTAATTTTAGCCGTTCTGTTGTGTGTGTAGTGGTATTTCATTGTTGTTTTAATTTGCATTTTCCCAATAAAATGTCACAGTGTATATATTTTTGTAGGTTCGTTTGCCATCTAATATGCCTTCTTTGATCTATAACTGTTCAAATCTGTTGACCATGTCTTCATGCTTTTTTTTTTTTTTTTCTTGAGAGGGAGTCTCTCTCTGTCGCCCAGGCTGGAGTGCAGTAGGGCAATCTCTGCTTACTGCAAGCTCTGCCGCCTGGGTTCACGCCATTCTCCTGCCTCAGCCTCCCAAGTAGCTGGGACTACAGGCACCCGACACCATGCCTGGCTAATTTTTTTGTATTTTTAGTAGAAACGGTTTCACCATGTTAGCCAGGATGGTCTCAATCTCCTGACCTCGTGATCTGCCCGCCTTGGCCTCCCAAAGTGCTGGGATTACAGACGTGAGCCACCGCGCCCGGCCCTATGTTTTTTTTCTAGTTGTTTACTTTTAAAGATTTGTTTTTAGTTTTGGATATAAGCCTTTTATTATATATATGTTTAAAAATTTTTTCTCAGTCTGTAATTTTGTTTTTCACTGTCTCAACACTACTAACATTACCCACACATTCACATGTTGTATTTTTTTTTCACTAAAATTCTTAACTTATTGATCATGGTTTTCTTAAATTTCTTGTCTGATAATTTCAAAAATATGTTGATAGGAGTCTAGTTCTGATAATTTCTTTGCCTCTTTGGACTTTTTGTTGTTGTTGTTGTCTTTTAGCATGTCTTGTAAATTTTTATTGAAGACCTGAAATAATATATTTGGTAATAATAACTTAGGTAAAGGCTTTTAATGTGAGGCTTTATGTTTTTCCAGATAGGATTAAATCAGTGTTTAATGTTTGCTGTAGCTATAGCTAGCTGTCAGAGGCTTTGAATTCCTCTAGTGTCCTTGAGTTGGTCTCCCCTGTTGTCTTTGGGCTTCCCTAAGAACTCCTACTTAAATGAGGGTTGTGCCTTTGCATGTTTCAGCTGATGCCCTGTTGATTGGTGATGTGGGGAACAGAAAGCATTCTGCAATTTTGTGATTCAACTGTGGTATTTTAGATGGCCTGTGTACCTGTGCTGTGACCTTCAACCTCCCTCTTCACATTGTAAGTGAGATATTAAGGCTGAAAAAAGTGGACTTGGGTATTTTCTCTTTCACTAACACTAATAAACCTCTGGGAAAGTATTTTCCTTGCTGATTAGGCCTTTGTTTGGGGGAATTCTCTAGATAAATTAGAAATTGTCAATTTTCCCCTTATCCTGCCAGAACAATAGAGTATTTCATGAGGATTTACCACGGTCTTCTGGGGTTACTGGAAATAAACCCATGGAAATTTGGGGGGACCTAGAGTTTCTCACTATCACTATAGTCTACACTTTACCCCCAGCAATTCATCAAAGTTACTATTCAAGTGTTCATACCAGTTTGTAGTTCCAGCATCTTCTGCTCCCAGCAAGTGTATTCTGACTGTGATTATCTGTATTTACTTGTGTCTCCAAATTTTGTGGTTGCAGTGTGTCCTGCGACCTCAATTCTCTAATATATCCAAGAAAATAAATTAATTTTGGTTTGTTCATTACTTCCCTTGTTGCAACACCAATAGCAACACTTTCCAAGCACTTTCCATGTCAGAGCTGAAACTGAATTCTGGAACACTGATTTTTAGTGTTCCTGTTCTCAAGAGGCATATCACTTAGATCTATTAGTAGGGTTTGACCATGTCCCCATCCAAATCTTATCTTCAATTTTAGCTCCTACAGTTCCCACGTGTCATGGGAAGGACTCGGTGGGAGGTAATTGAGTCACAGGGGCTGCTCTTTCCCATGCTGTTCTTGTGATAGCGAGTAAGTATCATGATATCTGATGGTTTTATAAAGGGGAGTTTCACTGCACAAGCTCTCTCTTGCCTGCCACCACGTAAAATGTGACTTTGCTCCTCCTTGCCTAGTGACATGATTGTTAGGCCTCCCCAGCCATGTAGAACTGTGAGTCAACTAACTCTCTTCCCATTATAAATTACTCAGTCTTGGGTATGTCTTTATTAGCAGTGTGAAAACAGACTAATACATCTATATACCCTTGGCAAGAATTAGTAATATGGTCTTAACCAGCTGTATGGAAGCATTGGGAATATAGTCTCTGGCAGAGCAGCTACATTCTAGAGACAACCCCATGAGAAGAAGCGCAAGCCTTGGTGGACTGTTAGGTCTCTCATTCACGGACCCTATGAAGGAAAAGGCAAAATCAACTTTTAGAAACCATTTTCTGAATTCCAAACATTATACTAGATATTTTATATATGTGATCTCATTTACATTTTATACTCCCTAATTAACTAAAGGAGATTATTGGACCACGTAGGAAATTGAATCAGAGAATTTAGCCAAATGCCCAAGGGTACATAGCTCAATTGATATTTCAACCTAAATCCAAGTAACTCTAAAGGCCATGTACTATTTAGAAAGTGACTGAGCTGGGTTAAAGATTTTATTGGTATTTTAAACTAAATATGATTACATTTATAAAATCATTTGAGAATAATTTATTATTTGCACTAGAAAATCTTCTAATCAAAATGTATTTCTTCTCATTTAGTCAAGTTGATTCTCACAGATTTGCCATTTCCTCTAGGTAAAACACACAATAGCCTCACTCCTGCTTTTCCTAAGGAAGCCCACAGTATCTTGTTTCTGGAAGGCCTTCCAACCTAAACCAGCCCTACCCAGCAGTCCAGAGCCCCATTTTTTTTGTATTACATTCATGTTTGCTGTGGTGAATAGCATATTCTAACTGCAAAGCCTCTTAGTTTTTAACATAAAGTTATTCTGATGGTAACTGACTTCTTTATTGAATTCAATTTTAATATTTACTTGGTTGAGTCTCCTGAGTACACCAAGTTGCCAAGTCTATCACTAGAAAATAATAGTGCTATCTCATTTTCAATATTATTCACCTTTTATCTTATTGCACTTGCTGGGACATTATAAAACAATACCAAAATCATCAAGCATGCTTGTCTTTCTACACATCAATTCTTGCTGGGACTATTGCAATGACTTCATAACAAGATCGCTAGATCTGATTGTTATTCTAAACAATCAACCCTTCACATAGTCATATTTAAAGTATTTTATTTTCATAGTTCTGTCTTTTGCAGTAGCTGGTTAGATCAATAATGATAGAAACTATGAAAATTATGCCAATGACACCTTCATACAGATTTCCACAGCATCTAAAACAGTATAGCTACACAGTATAACAATTTACGTTAAATTATCTTTTATTTATTTTTAACCTTTACTAGCCCTTTGAAATATCTTGTATAACTAAAGGTAATAGAGCACATAACAAAAGCGAGTCTTTTTAATAATTATACAGAGAGGAGAACAATATTTTGAGAATCTGGAGATATTATGAAATTGGGCTTCCCAAGGCTTGGTGATCTGGCATGGAGAGGATTGCAGGAGTAGATAGGCCAAATATACTCTCTTCCCTCTTTCTGATATCCTGCCAATAATTCTATTGTATAAACTCCCCGAAATGCCAGAGGACAAAGAGCTCATTGGTGAAGTCCAGAAAAGTTAGCTTCACTGGACACTCAACAGAACGGAAATAAAGAAGAGGAGTAGGGCTTTGAAGAGTCAGAAGGAAACCCTCTAGCACAGGTGAATTTGATACTGTGCCAGGAAAAACACATTCTGTCTCCCAACACAGGGCATGCAGAGTCAGATCAACTACTATAATGTTGTGTGGTAGTATCAATTCAGTCACACTCATTATACTCATTCCTCAATCTTAAAGTGTTAGTCATCATCAGTGACTTTCAAATAAGCTACTGGGGAAACAAATAAATATTTAAGTAAAATAAAACACACTCTTCATAGTCTTTGTTTCTGTATCAGAGCACTGTCTAAGCTGATAATAATAACTTCCTTCATTGCCATTGTGTCTTAAATTCTTCCAGCACCTTAGGAGAATGGAGTACATGGAGACAAAACCCAATCCTTTATGTGAAATCTGAGACAATAGTGATCTGTGTTCATTGGATTTCTGTACTTTAACCAGTCTACACTAGTGACTCTCAAAAAGTGTTTCGCTGAATGATCTGGATTCCAAACATGGTCTTTTTTACTGCAACTATATAAAAACAATAAAAATTCCTCTTGGGAATCAGGCTCTATCGCTGTGCTAACCATCTTTCTGTCTGTTGTTGGAGGCCAGTAAATAGCCTTAATTTACAATTTAACAGAAAAACAAAGCAATATATGGGTATTAGTAGAAACATTCCTCCCTTGGTAACTAAGACCTTCACACTAACTGAACAAAAACTTGTGAGAAAAGAGAGCAAACATTTATTCAATGGGGTATTTGGTGTCATAAGGAGAAGAACTACTCTCAGATTTACCCTGTCGTTCATACCTATGTGTTCTGACTAGGGATGTGAGGCCATATATTGGCTTTTATTTAAGGCATCAAGCAAAAGCTTCCCAGGTGTCTTCCAACTGGGACTATAATGGAAACCTCCACAAGACATTCTGCCCTTTTATCAAGCCAGCTGCCCTATGGCATTGGAGCACTAAAAATGTTAAACTCCTATGTTGGAGTACATTGTCACACTACTTTCTCTATAAAATAAGAATGTTAGTTAGTATTCTACAATTCCAAAAATAATGAGGATGACAGAAACATTGCAGAAGAAGGCAAATCTGCAACCAAAGTAATATGTCAATTTAAAGAAAAATTTGTGAGTACATGGTATTGTACATATTTATGGCGAACATGAGATATTTTGATACCGACATACAATGTATGATAATCACATCAGGATAATGGAGTACTAATTACTTCAAATATTTGTCCTTTCTTTGCATCACAAACAATCCAATTATACTCTTTTAGTTATTTTAAGATGTACAATAAATTATTGTTGACTGTAGTCACCTTGCTGTGCTATCAAATACTAGCTCTTATTCCTTCTTTCTGACAAAATTTTTATACCCATTAACCATTCCCACTCCCTCACACCCCATGCTACTATTCCCAGCTTCTGGTAACCATCATTCTACACTCTATCTTCATGAGTTCAATTATTTTCATTTTTAGCTCTCACAAATAAGTGAGAATACTTGAAGTTTTTCTGTGTCTGGTTTATTTCACTTAGCATAAAGTCCTCAGGTTGAATCCATGTTGTTGCAACTGACAGGATCTCATTCTTTTTATGGCTGAATAGTGCGCCATTGAATATACATACCACATACCACATTTTCTTTATCTATTAATCTGTTGATGGATACTTAGGTTGTTTTCAAATCTTGGCTATTGTGGACAGTGCTACAATAAACATGAAAGTGCAGCAGGGCACAGTGGCTCACACATGTAATCCTAACATTTTGTGAAGCTGAGGCTGGTGAATCATTTCAGACCAGGAGGAGTTTGAGACTAGATTTATGAATTTATTTCTGCGTTTTCTACTCTTTGCCATTGGTCTGCATGCCTGTCCTTATACCAGTATCATGTTATTTTTATTACTATAGCTTTGTAGTATAATTTGAAGTCAGGTAATGTGATTCCTCCAGTTTTGTTCTTTTTTCTCACAATGGCTTTGGCTATTTTGGGTCTTTTGTAGTTTCATAATAATTTTACGATTAGTTTTGCTATTTCTGTGAAGAACATCATTGGTATTTTGATAGGAATTGCATTGAATCTGTAGATTGTTTTGGGTAGTATGGACATTTTAACAGTATTGACTCACCTAATATATGAACATAGAATATCTTTCCATTTTTCTATGTTCTCTTAAATTTCCTTCATCAACGTTTTATATTTTTTATTGTAGTGATCTTTCACTTATTTGATTAAGTTTATTTCTAGATATTTTATTTTATTTGTAGCTATTGTAAATGATATTACTTTCTTGATTTATTTTTCAGATTGTTCACTGTTGCCATATAGAAATGTTAAAGATTTTTGTATGTTGATTCTTATAAATTGCAATTTTACTGAATTTTTAAAATCAGTTCTATTAGTTTTTTCATGAAATCTTTAGTTTTTTCCAAATATAGGACTATATTATCAGCAAACAAGGATGATTTGATCTCTTCCTTTCCAATTTGGATGCCATTTATTTCTCTTGTCTGATTGCTCTAGCAAGGACTCGTTGAATACTTGTCCAGTACTATTTTGAATAACAGTGGTGAAAGTCAGCATTGCTATCATGTTCCAGGTCACAGAGAAAAGGCTTTCAGTTTTTCTCCATTCAGTATGGATACTCCACTAGCTGTGGGTGTGTTATATATGCCTTTTATTGTGTTGAGGTATGCTCCTTCTGTTATCCACTTTTTTGAGGGTTCTTATTATGAAGGGACGTTGAATTTTATCAAATGCCTTTTAAGGGTCAATTGAAATGATCATATGGTTTTTGTCCTTCATTCTGTTGATATGATGTATCGCATTGGTTGATTTGTGTATGTTGAACCATCCTTTCATCCCTGGAATAAATTCCATTTGGTCATGATGAATGATTTCTTCAATATGTTGTTGAATTTGATTTGCTAGCATTTTGTTGAAGACTTATGCATAAATGTTCATCAGGGACATTGGCTTGTAGGTTATTTATTTATTTATTTTTTTTAATGTAGCCTTGTCTGGTTTTGATTTCAGCTTGCCACTGGCCTCATAATATGAGCTTGGAAGTATTCCCTCATCTTCTATTTTTCAGAATAGTTTGAGTAAGATGGTATTCATTCTTCTTTAAATGTTTAGTAAAATGTAACAGTGAAGCCATTGAGCACTAGGCTTTTCTTTGCCATTGGGACTTTTCTTAAAGCTTCAATCTCATTACTTGTTATTGGTCTGTTCAGGTTTTGGATTTCTTCTTGGTTATATGTTGGTAGGTTTTATGTGTCTAGAAATGTATCAATTTCTTCAAGTTTTTTCAGTGTACTGTAATATAGTTGCTCATAGTAGCCTCTAATGATCCTTTGAATTTCTGCAGGATTGGTTCTAATGTCCTGTTTTTCATCTCTGGTTTTATTTGTGTCTTCTCTCTTTTTTCCTAGTCTAGCTAGAGGTTTGACAATTATGTTTATCTTGCCAAAAAAAAAAAAGAAACAAACTATTTTCTTTTCTTTATCGTCAGTATTTTTTCATTTCAATTATATTTATTTCTGCTCTCATCTTTATTATTATTTTTTTCTTCTGCTAAATTTGAGTTTTGTTTGCTCTTGCTTTTCTAGTTCTTTAAAATGCATCATTAGGTTATTTATTGGAAGTTTTTCTGCCTTCTTTGATATAGGTGCTTATTCTTATAAGCTTTCCTTAGTATTACTTTGCTGTGTCTTACAGGTTTTAGTATATTGTGTTTCCATTTTCCTTTGTTTCAATAATTTTTTAAAATTTTCCGGTTAGTTTTTTTACTGACCCCTGGGTCATTCAGGAGCATATTGTTTAATTTCTATATGTTTGTATAGTTTCAAAATTTCTCTTATTATTGGTTTCTAGTTTTTTTAATTACGGTCCAGAAGGATACTTGATATAATTTCAATTTTTTG